>NW_028234426.1:14288609-14291109 GCF_977035675.1 Penaeus japonicus | reverse complement strand
TATTTGCAAACATTATAGGTTATCACAGTAAATAATACTAAACTCAGGAATTTTATTGTTTTACATGAGTTACCGACTTTATTTACTTCAGTTTTCTCTGAAAAGACCACTAGCTGCCCATCAAATCCAAACAAATTCGAACGCATTACTCTGATTGTGACTATATACTTCAATAGCCTTTGATTACCAGTCTGCCCTGAGAATGAACATAAATATACATCCAATAGACTTTTTGTTGTTGTTTAAGTGTTTTTCATGTCAAACACTTACTGAATTCAGTTTCTTACGAGTTAAAAAGTAAATGTAATCCAAGCTTAAGGATTCAAACAATTATTTACCACCCATTTATCAAAGCTACATATGGTGGTATTTGTTTTATATTTTCACGCATGAACTGGAGTCTCGAAATATGCAGTATATTATACATCATAATCTTACTTCAATGTTACATAAATTTTGTTGTAAACCATCATTGAGATACTCTTTAAACGGTTGAATGAGACGACATAAAATAAAAATCAGGAAACATTTGGCATTTTCGCCATTCGGCGATGGTTCGCGCATGCGTGTTGGCGCCCTTACAGGATAGGTTGGTACGTGTGGGCGGGTGGTGCTCTTTGGCAATAGAACTTGAAATCGGCAGCAAATTATTGCGAGTTTTTGGCAATTATTGTAGATAATGACGCTGCAGACAAGGCCTCTAATATAGCAAACTGTTACAAATCTGAAAGAATACATATCCCTGAGGTGAATCATACCAAATGCAAAAATAAAAGTAAACTTTGGTTTGAGAAAAAAAAAAAAATTCATTTTATTTTATTGACTATGGATGATAGTCAGAAATAAAGAAAACTTGTAGAACAAACTTGATAATATTTGGGATTCCGCATCTTCGAGAGAGAATTGTTCTTCACGCAAAACAATGCCGTAACACAGGGCTGTCCAGAAAATGAGGTCCTTGGAACAAATGAAAATGACTTATTATTGAACCTGTCACATTTTCTGTAACATACATATTGCCATAAAACTGTTATTTGTCAAATGATATTATTGCTAAAGCATGAACACTATGTATTTATCTTTCCTGCAAGCAATTATGGCAATGGAGTTTGTACTGGCGTTCACACACAGTGACCTCACACTGTGCACATACAGTCCTGCACTTTCTTGCAGTTCTCCATGGATATATTTTGCATCTCCTCCGGACTTATGGTGGTTAGGGAGCCGAATCACTGCTTGCGTGGAGATCACATTGAAACACATGCACACAAGTCTGTGTGTGTGTGTGTGCGCGCGAATTATGTGCAAAAGGGGAAATGTTCAGTGTAAGAATTTCCAGTCTCTGAATGGCCCATGGCTTTGTCAACTCATTCGCAAGCTCGCGCATAAATATGCGACGCAAATCTATCACTATGACTCACTGCTCTGCCACACAATTTGTACAGGATGAATCTGCCTTCATTGTCATCGATTACTTTTTCCAATGTAGATTTTTTGGGGTCTTTTCGAGGGGAGACTGTAATCATCAGTGCATCGGCATTGGTATTGTCGGCGTGACACTCAAGGATCATGCAAAGCTCATAGCCATTGTAGTCATCTGGGGATGAATGAGCAGGTGATGCTGAGGCTTGTCCGTCAGGGGGACCAGCTAAAGGGGTATGAATGACTGGGGGAATGGCTGGTGATGCCTCACTCACATCTTGGCGTCCTGACCCCCAACCTCGTTCGTCCTAACTACCAATATGTTCAAGGACTGTAAGCCCATCACCAAAGAACTCACTGGTGTCTTCATTCATCATCCTGGAAAGCTCCTCATGTGTCGATCGCTTGTTACAATCCATGTTCTCATCAGTAAAATCTATAATATATATGTATATTTCCAAAGGTATTTAACTTACAAGCAAAATTATTGTAACCATATTTCATGAATGTGTCACATCCCACTAACCCAATTTATGGATATAAACAGTCACAAAAGTCCCTTATATTGCAGAGCAAGTGCTGTAATCTGATACTCAAAGAAAAAAGACAAAAAACATTTGCATATCATAGATGAGAAAGTGGGTCCAAATGGAGTCACATAAGCTTCCCAACATGATGTAAGTACCGGAAAGGAAGACCAACGTGTTCCTCCCTCAAAAGGTCCCCATCATCTGACCCTAAATCGACTCACACTACCCAGAAACAAATTTTATGGCTATTTAGCGCCAAATTTCAAACCTGGACACTGTGTGTGACACCACCCGGACCCAAGGTTTCCTGTCTAGGGTTAAAGGTTCATGGTGTTGTAATCGAAGAATACGTTTCCTATGAAAAAAATGTTGACCAAATTAGGTACTTAGACATATACTCTTTGAATAGATGTTTGAAATTCAAATATATAATTAATCCAATCTAAATTAAAAGGTTTAACGGCACACTACTAAAGGTGTTGTTTTTTCTTAGGGGCGGAACACTTTATTGATATAAGAAACATTATTCTACACATAAATACATTGTG
>NW_028234426.1:14273609-14276109 GCF_977035675.1 Penaeus japonicus | reverse complement strand
GTAAAAACTTTAATCACTATTATCATAAGTTTATCTCATCCGTAAAAGAGAGAAAATCCGAGTTCCACCGCTGAGAGAAGTTCCACATGGATTAGTTTCGGAGCGTCCAGGCCCTGCCGCCTTAAATTCCATGTAGGTGTGCAGGGTGTGGGGATGGGAAGCGGGAAGGTGAACGAACAGGTAAATGTGACAGCGTATAACACTGCAAACTGTGAATATAAAAAAATAAACGAAAACTCAACTGAGAAGATCGATAATGAGATTGATATGCGTTTATTTATCAACCGCATGGGAAGAGTCAATCACACATAGCAAATCACGTGACAAAATAAGTATAGCGTGACTTACAAGCAATTTGAGAAACGGTAAGAGGCGGGGAAGTGAGGTATGTGGGAAGGGCTGCGGGACGTAGGGCTGAGTTCAGAACGCGTGACTTGAATTTGTTTTTTGTTGTAGCGTGAGTTCTTTGGGTGTGTCGTATCGTGGACACTTCCCTTCCAGTATGTAAGGAGGCAACTCTGATGTAAGGCGTGGCAAGGAGCCAAGTCTAAGAAACGTAAGCAGTAGTTGTATTTCTATATCATATAATTACATTATTGTTTTCATAATAGTTTTATATGTTATCACTAAAATATCCCGGTTTATTCAGTTCAAAGACATTTATGAAGAGGGCGTTTCGCGGATGGCACACAGGGCGCCCAGCCTCTGGGAGATACTAGGGATAACTTTTCATTTTTAGTAATTCCTTGACTGATGACTGGTAACTATATATGTATTACCTAACTGAAAGTTCCAATTTTGATAAAAAATACAATCAAGTAGGATAAACTTCAGACAAACTTGCATGGGTTCTACTTTATGTTAAAATGAATTTAGGATTACTGAAGATTTCATCCAGTGCATAGTATGAACATTCACGGTAAGTAAGAAACTTTTAAGTAATAGTAAAAAACAAAAATCAAGGGATGAGTCTCTTCTATAATATATATATATATATATATATATATATATATATATATATATATATATATATATATATATATATATACATACACACACACACACACACACACACACACATATATATATATATATATAATATATATATATATATATATATATGTATTATGTATGTATGTGTGTGTGTGTGTGTGTGTGTGTGTGTGTGTGTGTGTGTGTGTGCGTGTGTGTGTGTGTGTGTGTGTGTGTGCGGGCGCGCGCTTGTGTTTCTGTTTATATCTGTGTGTTACATTTTCAGCTCCAGTAGATCTGGTCACCTTAGTTGTGATAGATGGCGCAAAGAAGGTGTCATGAAGTAGGAAGGAAGGATTCCAAAGTGAAGGATAGACATGGACTCTTTAGGATAAAGAGAGGTTAGCTAAGGGTAGTTATCTTCCTAATATACGAAAGTTAATTTGCAGGGGATGACGACTCTAGCATGGAGTAGGGTGTGTACTTGTTAATGTTTTATTGTACTGTGTAAACGAATAAATACTAAGACTTACTTGATGTTACTCTCAGCCATTGCGACGGCATTTTACTGTAGAACGCCACAAATCACATTACACATTCATTTCACAGTAACAAAGAAAATGTCAAACGTGATTAAGGATCTATATAATCGCAATACTAACGTATGTTTCATGGCTTCAGGACCACCTCCATCACTCCCAGGCGTGTTACTTGACAGGACGTGTACTTCTGAGACGTTAGCTATCCTGCGGCCAGTCGTACACTGAACTCAACAGGTTAGATTACGTAAGCCCATATATAAACGTAACGGTTAATGGGGTTGACAAACAGTATTTAGAGTATGTTGTATACAACTCTTCATCTGTATTATTTCTGCCTAAGTGTCCTTTTTCGAAAAAAAGATGAACCCATTCTGAGAGTTTGTGACAGAAATTGCCATATAATAACCTAGAACATACTAAAGACTGGAAGACGTTCTTCAGGGTAACACGTTGGTTGGCTGCCCCGCTGACTAGGCTCCTCCCACTCGCAGCAGGTCCCTACATCCTGGTGTGTTCCTTTCTACTGCCTAGGAAATGAGAGTAAATCTAAAGGAAAGCTAAGACATTAAACATTATATCCATATTAAAAATATATTTATATTCTTGATAATAAATAGATGGCATAGTGGTTTGCGAAGATACTAGAGAGCAGGTTGAAACTAACCTGGAAAGGTGGCAACATGCACTAGAGAGTAAGGGTATGAGAGGCAACCGATACAAGACGCGTTGAACGAGAGAGAGAGTAGAAATGCAGTGCGAATGCAAGGCACGAAGTTAAAAAAGAGGATGATTTTAAGTATTTGGGATCAACGGTCCAAGCGACTGGGAGGTGAGGAAGGGAATACAAGCGGGTGGAATGGCTGGAGAAGAGTGTCGGGAGCGATATGTGACAAAAGATCCCCAACATTGAAAGAGAATGCTTAAATGGTGGCAGAAAGACCAGCAATATTGTTTGGTTCGGAGACAGTAGCTTTAACCAAGAGGCA
>NW_028234426.1:14261109-14263609 GCF_977035675.1 Penaeus japonicus | reverse complement strand
TTAAAGACACACGCACAAGTGCACGTACACGCAATAGCCATAAGAAACAGGCGGAGAAACACATCGATATGAAAGGAAAGGTAAGGAAGTGTTTTTAATGGAGTTGCGCAATTCTTTCTGTATGGTTTTCTCCTAATTTTATTTCCCATGGAGTGTCTTTTAAGTAATTAAGGAGGAGAAGGTAAGAAAGGACTTTTCTTCTTTCCTGGTTACGTAAGCTAGAGGGATTCCCTCCAGACGTATTATTGTTCCTTCCGGTTTTCTTCTTATCTAATCTTCGATGACTTATTCCTGGATTTATAAAAGTAGTAGTTTTCTCGTCTTATCGTTATCTGATAAAATTGCTGTCATTATAATCCCCTCTGAGAGCTCTACTTTTTTTTTAAAGATTCGTATGATATATGACGAGTTTGTATGCAATGTTGTAATCACGAAACGCTGTGTGGTCCTGAGAGAGGGAAAAGGGGTATGAGACAGAAATAAAACGAATAAGAGGGAGGAGAGGAAAGAGAAAGGATGGAGGAGAGAGAGAGAGAGAGAGAGAGAGAGAGAGAGAGAGAGAGAGAGAGAGAGAGAGAGAGAGAGAGAGAGAGAGAGAGAGAGAGAGAGAGAGAGAAAGAGAGAGTCGCATATGATGCAGTAGACAGGGCAGTTCAGAATCATGTCACCTCAGCTTGTGCCCATTAGAACATGGTTTCGCGAATAGTATTCCTGACAGATCGCGCGTTGTTTGTTATGTCTATTCATAGCATTTAATATTTGTATTATTTTCTCAGGTGTGTATCACTCCTTTCCATGCGCAAACGGGCACATATGTATGTCGCCTATACAACAGCACTGTACGTTCTATTACTTTTGGAGAGCAAGGGGGCCGGGCAATTAATGCGCTTTCCAGGGCGTGAAGGAACACCCATTTCAACAAACGATAGTAAGCAAAGCATGATATACGGCTTTTCGGATGAAGAGTCCGACTTAATAGGTCTCCTCAACTTCATTCCAACATTCACATGCGAGCCAGTATTGGCCACGGACCTGCGGGCTTCGTTTTCCTCAATTTGATGGATGACTTTTAATATATTGTCATGATTCCTCATTGTGCAGTGACTGGATGGCAGAAATCGCACGCTAATGGGCACCATATGCATTACTATAGAATTTCTTAAAATATCAGAAACGGAGGGTTAAATGGGTTAGGTTTTGCAGATGGATTTATAATCCATCTAAAAAAGTACAGCAGTACTAATACTACTTTCCTATGTCGGTGAATGCAGGTATTAACGAGAATGTACGTTTGCTTGCCGATTTTGAACGGTATAAGTTTCAAGGCGGTAAATAATCAGAATTGCGTTTTTAACTAGATGTATTTGTGATTCACGAACATTAGAAGTTTGAAAATTATCCAATACTTACTAAATAATATTTATTATTACATTTTATGTATATCGCAAAAAGGACATGATATAAACAGTGGCGCTTCTATGGGGTATCATGTGCCTCCCCTGGAATTTAATCGGTTATCGCAGATGCCATCCCATGATCGTAAACTAAGATTGTTTTTCTGTCAGATTTAAGGCTGTAGAAAGGTGTTAGTGATTAAAGTCGGTATGGGTAGTGGGAACAAAAATGACAAATTAATGTTATTCTGACGTGTATGCTATTGCATATTGCGCTTTCTCATGTAAATATGTAAAATAGAATCTGAAACCTTTTGGGATAATAATGTGAAAAAGATAATGAAAATGAACAATTTACAGCATATCCGGATGATGCATCAAGGAGAGACAAGACTGTGATAAATTTTGTCTGTTAACCAAGACACAACAGCGGTCTTGATGAGAAAAAGCTTATCTACGATTTTGTCTCCTGATATTTGGAAGATTTTTTTTCATTCAGGTCCTGTTGAGGAAAAGGGTAATGTATACACAAGACAGTTGTAAAAATCTGATATCGAAATATATTTAGCAGCAAATCCGTCTTTATTTGTGATGTACGTAATTAATATCTCATTAGTCAAAGAAAAAGGACAAAGGTGTAGCATGATATGCCAAACATTGTAATATGAAGGATTGGAAAAAACCCTTTTTTTGGTATAGAGGACTGTGAAAGTGTCATAATTGCATGCAGTGAAAAAGGGGCCAAGGCTATTTCGCAGTGACGGAAGAGTAGAATAGAAGACAGGCTTGCAGCGGTTAAGGTGTACAAAGGGTGAATGTGTCTCAAGCAGTTTTCTTGTTACTAGGGGATTCATGGAAGATGGCATCAGTACACATGGTTCTCAGGTTTTGATTATGAACTGGATAGGATACAGAAATACATTTATGTATGTGTTACGGCGTTTTGAATGCTGTTATTTTTAGGAGGTTTCGAAGAGTGGGACCGAGTGTCAATCCCTTGGAATTTGTCTATGGGCGGTTTAAGCCCAATCTATGGGAGGGGGAGGATTGACGTGGCTTGTCTCAGGACCATCAGGTCCGCAATGGCACCCTACATGCGACAGCAC
>NW_028234426.1:14191109-14198609 GCF_977035675.1 Penaeus japonicus | reverse complement strand
TTATGAAAGTATTTTTATCTCTACCTACTTCTCATTTGACTTCAAATAAATTTTGCACTGAAAATATATTCCCATTGATAAGGAGAAAGACAGCTGCTCGAATACATGAAGGTTAAGAGAGCACCAGTGAAGAAAAAAAATCACCATTGACACGAATCAGAAAGAGTTACAGGTAGAGCATGAAACACAAAAAGCTTATAATAGTTATAAGTAAATACAAAATCTGCAGTCCAATATATAGTGTATAATGAAGATTCTCGAGAGTAGTAATGAACCATAGAATGTAAGACTTCGCCCCTACCTCCCATAAGTTTAACTCGTGACCCGAAACTTATTTTTCTTTCGGCATTTCCCATTTTCGGGGGCGCCACAGCAAATCATCTGTCTCCATCTACAGTCCTCTAAAGTCAAACTAGCTGCTCTTATATCTTCTCCCATTGCATCCGTGAATCTCCTCTTAGGCCTTCCTCTCTTTCTTCTTTCCGGCTCATGATCCGACACGTACTGAATAAAGGTATGGTTGGTCGCCCAGCAGAGGTTTGGCAAATTTGATCAGTTACATGAGAGGTCGCGAAGTTTATCAATAACATGAGAGGTCGCTAAGCTTATCAATAATATAAGAGGTTAGTAAGTTTATCAATAACATGAGAGATCAGTAAGTTTATCAATAAAATGAGAAGAAGCGTGATGTCTAGACAGTATTAAGTTCGCGTCTTTTCTGTTGCTCGATCGGTTCCACACTAACGATGGGTCGGCCCTGAACGAGCAAAATCAGTTGGACACGATATTGGTTCCAGGTAGACTTTGATTGCCTCAGCGAGATTTCATCATTTTCATAATTTACGAATCATGGCGTCTCCTATAAAATGACTAGTACAGCGACACCCTCACTATTGTTTAAAGGACTTACATCCCCTATAATGTACATTTTTAGGAGTCCTTATGGTGATTTTCAGTACGTCTATCGGAATTAATCTCTTTCTGAGAGGTAAACAAGGAGAGAGAGAGAGAGAGAGAGAGAGAGAGAGAGAGAGAGAGAGAGAGAGAGAGAGAGAGAGAGAGAGAGAGAGAGAGAGAGAGAGAGAGAGAGAGAGAGAGAGAGAGAGAGAGAGAGAGAGAGAAATTATGTAAGTACCAATATATCTGAAATTATGGCAAATATCAGTAGTTTTCTAACTCCAACGACATGTAGCATGTGGTATAAGAAGACGGTGAATAGAACACGCGAACAGATTGAGATCGATAGGGAAGGTGATATTAAATATGACGTGTTTTATTATCAGTATTGTTTTTCAATTCCAGAGATAGCTGGCCACGAGGTTCTACATGTTTAAAGGTAATCTGGAATTGTGGCTAATGATTTTTATTCCATGCATATTTTGAATTTGATAGTAGTCCTGTGATAGATTCCTGTTTCCTCAGCAAATGACTGGGAAATCTTAATCTGACGATATAGGTTGGTTTGTTTTTAATCATTGAATATTTCGTATATAAGAATTTTCGTTCCTGGCTTCCGTGTATGCACATCTCTTGTGGTCGATTCTGCTGGTGGATGATCAAATGAGCCAGCAGGTCTTTACCATGACCTTCATTTTATGTTTTGTTAACATTAGTAGTGTACCTTGTGGTTTCCAGGTTTTGGTTATGAACTTCGTGTTTGTACATTTACATCTTGGATAAGACACCTATCTCTGGCTGAAATATATTATCTCGGAGTTCTTTTCCCATCCGTGTTATTCTCTTAAAATCAAACTATGTAAACCTTGGACTGCCACATAGTATAAACAATATCACCCAGAGTGAGATTATAATTGGTGTACACTAATAGACATTTTTCATATTCAAGGGGTACATAAAAGTTTTTTCCCATCAGCCCCGAAACCTAGCGTAATGCCACACAATCAGTCAAAGACTAGATATGAATAAGAGTGCTAGAATTGAGAAGACATATGGTGAGATCTTACAATTACAAAATTACTTGAGACTTTTACTCACTCAGTCAACAAGAGAAGACTGGATATTTTTGTCCCTTCAACATCAATGTGTATGGATGTGTGTCCCTGTATGCATGTATCTTTATGTTCATGTATATGAATACACCTATCGCACACAAAGACGTATGTGCAAGTACATCTTTATGTAAAATTAATGTGTCATGGCAATTCTATTTCAGATACCAGATTTTATTAGATGAATAATAATATGCAAATCCAGAGTATGTAGAAGCTTGAAAGAAGTTTGTAACTACACCTTACCAAGTAAAATTCTCATTTCCAAATAAAAATTAAGCCTCAACTAATGTTGCATAGCTCATTTTTCTCACTGTCCATTGCTAGATCCTTCAGGCTCTTCCTCTCTCAGTGCCTACTTTTAAAATGCCAACATAACAGAAAATAAGCAAATTGAATGATTTGATGGAATTCACAACACACAAAATGCATCATAGAGGTGTTTATCACTGAGACACATAAACTACAAAGAGGAATGGACCAATCTTATGTAATACATGCAATATAAATCAGATTTACCTAAAAAGTAGTAAAGCTTTTTTAGTGCAGATCATACACAGTGTTCTAATTATCATTATCCCACAAAATTATCTTTTGTGATTTGTGACCTTTATGATTTATACATTATATATGTAACCAAAGTGCAGATGCAGATAACACAAATCTTGAAATAATTCAATCATTGCTATTTTATAAGTCATATTCAAAAGTTGAAAACATAACAAAGTCATGTACAAAATCTCCTAAGAAAACCTAGTTATATCATCAGTTACCAAATCTTGCAACTAACCAATTTAAGTTACAATTAAAATACTATTCTCAATCTAACCTGAATTCCATAAACATATATACCTCACCAATGATGTAACTTTTCATATCTTGATTTTTAAGTTATCAGATAATGAAATGTTCAAAAAGGAATGTTAACAGACACTAAACAGTCACAGCATTTTCTTTTTACTAAATGCATTTTCTTTTTGGAATACAGAAAATCCAGTCTTTCTGAAACCTGATATTCATAATATGAGAAGTTGAAGCTCAAAATTAACAGCCTAAAATTATGTTTAAAAACAAGAAGAACCGTCCAAATTAGGTCATGCACTTTTAATTTCCATGAAGTTTGTTAAAGTTACATTTACTCTAATTGCATCTTTTGTTCTTCTGCATCAATCTGAATCACTGTCATCACTGTCTCCTCTTCTGCCTCCTCGGATGGTCTTCTTCTTCATGTTCATGCGCTGGCTGGTGTTGGGTCCCGTACCAGGGAAGGTCATGAGGTCGCCATTGTATTCTATGACATCAGCGCGCGCAATCCTCCACTCCATCACGTCAGTGCTGAACTCGTCTTTGTTGCCCAAGTCTGTGAATCCCACGACATAGTCCCTCGTCTTGCCATCCTTCACCAAGCATAGGGTTGGCAGGACACGGATCTTAAGTCTCTCTGGAAATGATTAGTGAGTCAGTCTGTAAGTAACTAGTACTTTTTATCTGTAAAGCAATGGTCTCACTATAACTATAATACACTATAATAAAATATATGAAAAACTAAAAATTCATACTTACCAGTCAGGAATGGAGCTTTTTCAACATTAAGTTTGCAGAACTTGGTTTCTATATGTTTTTTTGCAAGGATATCTAAGTGTTTATCAACAATTTTGCATCGCAAGAACTGATCCCGGTAGAAATGACAGACAACATTCTCTGATTTCTTGGTGGTCTCAAAGAATTCCTTCTCTTCCGTAATTTCAGTGTATTCACCATGACCCTGAGGAATACGGAAAATCTTTATATGTAATAAAGGATCACAGGTACAAAAGATAAAAATGAGAATGAACACCTATACAGAACAAGATGGGTGTGTTTTGATGCATCAAGATTACATACCCAAGCCAGATTATTAATTATTCTTTCTCATTTATATTTCTTTACATTTGTAACAGTGAATTATGTTCGAAAGAACATGGTTTATGTAAAATGATATACTAATATCAGCATATATGAATAATTGTCTATTCATGTAAAAAGAGTGATAAGCATTCTGCCTATCCATAACACTTATGCTATAACTAAAGTAATTCACTAACTATCTATCACACAAGCAGTTATAAACAACTGAAACAAATATAAAACAAAATTTCTTACATTTGCTATCCAGTCTTGTTTCTTTTGTTGTCTTTTTTTCATGGCAGCCAGTCTGTCTCTTCTGATGGAATCCAAATCTTCAGAGTCAAGATTGTCTAATCTTTCAATCTCAGCATCTAACTGTTTTTCTATGATCTGTGTGGCAGCAACCAACTGCTGCTCCACAAGTGCATTTGGATTAGCCATGATTCTGGGGAAGAAAGTTTAGTATCAGAATGTTATTCAGGAGAGTAGACTTGCAAATGAATGAAGATAAGAGTAGATACTTATAGTTACAGTGGAAACTAATCTGCATCCCTTTAAATTAATGGTCACACTGATTCTAATATATCAGACTTACTCACCATGGGCTTTATTACTAAATGTTTCCGTATTAGTTATTTTGAAATCAAACTTTTGAAAATGCTACCATCAACATGTCATAATCCCTTGACCATGTAGGTTACACAGCATATATCAATGTTACAAATGTGTCCTCTGTACATCAGATATTTTCCAGCAAATATCTCTCAATTAATCAAATAAATTGTTCAAGTTCTACTCAAAGTAATTAATGAGTAGACCTGAGTTCTATCAATTAGATCAGATAAATAGTAGACAAAATTTCAATACCTTCTTTAATCTATATAAATATTTTTTTAATCATTATTTTTTTCTGGAGCAAATACTGTGTAATTATATGTAAATTCAGTTGTCCAGAACAAGCAAACAAAGGAAAAAAGTATTTTAGTGAGATAAGGGGAAAAAACTTGAGGCAAAAGATAGTTCTGTACATTTGAAAGAAATGTTGCATCTAGAAAATGTGCATCTTTTTAATACATCAGTAAAAGCAAGTATCAGTATTTCATTTAATAATACATGGCAAAAATTGCAAATATAAACTGATTACACAGCAAATATTAGCAATAAAAGTAGCTTTTTTAATATTACATCATCAGCAATAAAGAGAAAATCATTATCTTAAAGGTCAGGTTTTCCTAAATAATCATGATTTAGGGATGACAAAATACTTTAAACTCAACCTTTGACAACTACAACAGTAACAGGTTTTGTTTCTATCATTATCAACAATAATGATAGTAGTAATACAGATTAAACATTTATGAATACATCTTTATATGAGATTCCTTTTGTTAGATGTATGACCAAATAGTTCTGCAATTGTGGAGCACTGTTGCACTATGCTATAAAGCTCTTTTTTTAATGTATTCACAGTAAATTTACAATCTTGGGAAACAGTTTGCATCATTTGAATGGCTGAATGTATATGCAGTAACACTGTCCCTTAAAGCTCTTTTAATAATTTATAATAATGCATGTTATGATTAGGCCAATAGCACAAGGAAATAATCAGTTACCCAATGAGAGAACTATCTGAAGTGTGAGGCAATGTTTTTTCTTCCTAAAGGGTGCAAAGGCATCCCTATGCCAGAAAAAATTGTGGATTCAACTGAATCACCATATGTTAATTAAATATTTGTTATATTCTGATATTAGTTATGTGAGAAATTTTTCATTAACCCTTAAAGTCAAAGCTTCTTCCATTGAGCAAAGTTGCCTCTATCTAGCATCAGCTTCCAAAAACAAAGTTGGAGATTATTCTCTTGCCTCTGATATGGTGTAGATAGGATGCAGTGAGTCTAACCCCTCTAAGATGGGCCACATATTAACCCATTCCCGACGGGGGATTTCTAGCCTAGAATGTCCAAATGCCGGGGCTTTCGAATTATTAGGCCTAAATCAATTGAATAGCTGTTTGGCAACTGGGCTTTAATCGGGTGCACACCCGTCCTGTGGTGGTTTAAGACATCTTAAGATGTGTTTCCTATTATTTTCTAGACATATATCATATCTGAGTCTACATATGATATATTAGCACAGTGATACTAATTAGCATTTGGTACACAACTGAAGGAATAACTTTTTTTTTTTTTTTTTTGGGGGGGGGGTGAACGGAAAAGTAATTCAACCTCGTAAAAAATGTCCATAGTAGAAGGGTTATGCTAAATTATTTGATACTTTTTGGCTTTTTTCCTTCAGCCTCAAAGCCAATACAGTTATAGTTATTCATCCTCCTGTGGGATACTTCTTCAAATTTGGTGCTCCACTGTTCAGTACCTATTTGATATACCAATGTGAAATGCACTTTTTAGTGTGTAAAATCAAGCTCTTCAAAAATTAAAGACCATATCTGTCCATGGGAAGAGGTTTGTTATGGCTGGAGGGTAAGGTGGGCTGAGGAACTGCAGTCTTTATAGGTTGAGATGCAGAGGGTTTTCAATGTTAGCATTACTTGACAAACTAGATCAAATATGTCAAATCTGAGCATTGGGGAGGGCTTATCCACCAAAGACTGATGACACTACTGAATATACTTTGACATTTGACTACTTGAGAGTATATTCCCAAAACTGGCAGAACGTTCCCCACCCACTTGTCACTGTCAATGGGAGAGAGGGAGTGTGAGGCAATACTACAGGTGGTGTTTCACTGGTTCTTTCAGCTACCCTAACCCCTCTTTTCTTCCATTCCCCCTTTCAGCTGCTAGGTAGTGCAGTCAATAGGGTGCCAACCTCCCATCTCCAGCCCGTCCAAGCTTGTGAGTTTCCACTGTTACCTGGCGGTCACTGCCGTGCTAGGATAACACGGTGGGTAAGAACTAAGCTTAGGTCAAGTCAACACTCGTTGGCACATTCTCTCATGAGTCAGCACATACTGACGGAGGCGGTCTCGCCTCAGTGCATATAAGCCCGGTGGCGCATCTGCTCCACAAACCTAGATTATTCGTAGCTTATTCTCCCATTCTACCCCTTCACCTCTGAGCCAATAATGAGCATCTCATGGCAACTCTTTGACAAGTCAATGATTGATGTAAATATAAATAAAGAATTCTTGAAATGTGTGGTGTGTATAACTCCATTTTCTATGGAAGTGGTAATTCTTTTCAACTTTTTGCTCTACTATAGCTATACGACACACAAGCATGGGGCATACATTTTTCTGTACCTGGGCAGCAAGCCGAGGCAGAAGCATTGTGGTCTTTGCACAACTGGGACACTGTATAGTAAAAACAATTAAAACAAAATACCATCCAATTACCCTACCATTTTTTTTTTCCAATTAGTGCAGCACAGCCCTGAATGAGACAAATTTAAATCAACTTTGCACTGGGAGTTCCTAGGTTGGTTAAGGTAGGTATGGGAGTCTAAGGGACTGAAGCCCCTTGCTAGGTTCAATTAAGCAAGGCTATGTTAAATACAGAGGTCCTTGGTCAAGAAATGTTATTGATGAAAAGTGTCTTAGATTTCATTGACTTATCGATTCTATACACAATTGCTCTTGGAAGCAA
>NW_028234426.1:14166109-14181109 GCF_977035675.1 Penaeus japonicus | reverse complement strand
GATCTATTGCCATATTCATATAGATCTTAAGACACGTAATCAAGCTTTTGGAAGTTTACTAAAACAAAACGAGGAGTAGGCATGAGGATCAACTTGTCTACGTTTTGGCAGACACCATTATTTAGGCAAAGAGGCCGAAACATCTTAATATCTCAAATTTAAATCATTCCAATATGAATTTTGAAAGTACATCATGATGTTTATGCCAGCTGAATATTAACTATATTAACAATTCACTTTCGTCTCACATTGCTACAAAAATAACTCAGAACATTGTTCTAATCGAACAATGTTCTTTGTTTGCCATTATAGATGATTTGTCTTTTACATGTTTTATTTTGAAAAAGACTGTAATTCAGTTAATCATTTGCGTCAAGAAAATGTAATAATCTGAATAATATTACTTATGATAGTAAAAAAAGAAAGGAAAAAAAATCGAGTACATATATGCTACATTTGAAGATAATTTTCATATATAGTTGAAATAAGCGCCAAGTGATCTGTTACGTCAATTGCATAGACGATATAGACTATGCTCAAAACGTGATTCAAATAACGTCATAGAAATGCTTCCTTCAGTCACTGACATATGATATAGCAGGTTTAGCAAAGCCTAATCTACCTCGAAAAGTCACGGTTTATTAACTTCTTTATATTATAGTGGTAGTGTTTCTCCCCGCATGATGGGGTGATGTGCATTGAAGTCTCCCTTAATTTGGCTGGTTCTGTTTTGTGCACACACATAATTCATGAATATTTAGACTTTTGTAGCCTAGCTTGCTTGAGCCGTCTCCTGGTTAGATTAACCTCCAAGCTCAGCAATTCGTTTCCATAGCATAGCTCAACTATCCTGTAGCAGATGATAGTCACATTGACCAAGATAATGTACCCTCGGTTGTTCCGACTGAGTACAAAAACTTGGTAACAAGAAAAGGATGGACTATTAAGGTGATAACCTAAGGTTCTCTTAATTAACTGAATCCTTATAGATTTCTTGATCGCCTCTGGCTTTCTGCAAATGAAGGAAATTAAGTCCCATAACCAGAGCCGATTTTGTTGTTATATGTTTGTTGATGTAAGGAAGAGCTAATTGCGTAACTCCCATTCGGCCATGCCCTCCTGTTATTGAAATTATCTGTATTATAGTTCCAGTAGTAATGACAATAACAATAACAACAATAAAGATACTACTTACATCTAAAAGGTAATGGGTATTATCCAACAATACATTTTGCTGGCATGAGAACCACTTCCCCATCTTGTTGTTACGCTTAGAACTAACGGACTAACCCAACACTAATTGATTTCTATGTTGCAAAAATCTTCTAAGAAGTCTAGTTTGTACCATGGAACGGACTTATTACTGAATCGTCGAAATCTGTAGATTGTCAACATTATCATTGGTGAAAAAGATATAATGACCCTGCAGGCTGAACTAAGACTGCAATGATAGCATTTTAATACAATACAATGAGAGGTGCTCAATTTTTTTTTCTTTTTTTTTATAAAAGAATAAATTATAGCTGTTTTCTGCATCATACAAAAGTAGTTCACATTTTCCCAAAGATCACATCCGTCTAAAATTAGTCGTCTGGTAAAATACATTTATCACCTTTATGTGGAATATCTTAAATCTAGATTTCAGTTGTTGTACTGAACCGTAATTAAAACTGAAACAGGGATCACTGTTTCTTGTAAACCGTGTTCTTAAAATTCCCTGGAGCTTCCAATAAATAAACATATAGTATCGAAATATTTCTAAAATAGTGTGAAATTTAACATTTCTCAATTTGATTATGTCATCAGCACATACATCAGAATTAAAAATTGAATGATAAAGGTAGGTCAAACATAAGGATGAGATTATAATAATTTGTAAAAACACAAATATATTTGCTGTCGAGTTATGGAGAAACTGATGTTGGCAATGTCATTCAATTCAGATCTTTGGTTGTTTTCATTTAAAAAAAACACTAGATAACACAAAAACAGATGGGGCTTATGGAAATGCACACTCAGTAAGGCTGGTTTCTAGGTTTTCATTAAAATTAGAAATTGTTAAACTCAGAGGGCTTTGCGAAAGAGGATAAGACGGGTAGCAGTGCTCAAGTACATGCACCTAACACAGTTCATTCGACACTGTTTGGCAGGCTAGTTACAAACGAAGAGAACTGTACACTCATGTGTGAGTGATTTATACATCGTGATCGTTTCTACACATGATGATGATGATATAATTTACTTAAATGCCAATTTGTGACAAGGTAAGCTGCTTAATGTATGTTTTTTTTTGTCAAAGGGCAGAGGGGGGGGGGCGTATCCCCTGTCTCTCCATCAAAAGCATCCCTTGTAGTAGAAATGGCAGTATTGGCAGTGATATGTGAAGTAAGATTTGAAAGAAATCTTGTAGCGGTAACAGTAATAGAGTGGGGTTAATGATAACACATTCAGCATAACCTTCCATTTTAAAATCAAGAGGCCCAGCTACAAATTAAAATACGGCCATGGGATCACTACTCTTCCAAGTTATTACCGATATTCGTCATGGATTCAGACCGTATACAGTTTGGCAAGTTACGTATAAGATGTACATTTTATTAAAGGATTTTTATGAAGAATCAGATTCATAATTATTCATGTAGAGAAATACATTTGGAAAAGGACGAAATACATTTGTTTATAGACTTCGGAACTACCAACCTCATATTGTCTACATATTCATTACGACATGCTTTGATGGACAATGAACTTCAGTTTACATGAAAAAGTATTGCAATTTAGAGTAATTTGTCACATGGTTTAGAGAATTAAACTCTTTCAGACAATGATGGTATGGTGGATTCAGATATAAATAGAATGTTCACGGTTGGTATTCCTGATCGAAGTAAATAAACGAACCGAAGCTTTGTGTGAATGTCACAAAAATGCTTGGAAATCGTGAGAGAAACTATGACGATTTACATTTCCCATTTTGTGATGAAGTCAGCAAATATGAAAAGCTCGACAAGATTGGCCAAGGGACGTTCGGGTGAGGAGTGATATCTGTTGTTATCTGTGGCTTGGTGGATAGAAGGCCAAAGCTCAAGGAAGGTCTCAGGCATTGGCTTTTGTAGGCGTGTTCCCATTTCTCTTCTTTTGGGCTTCCTTTCTCAATTTTCGTCACTTATTCTAATTCTTGAAATAGGTTTTTGATTATTCATATGGGTGTCAGCTTGCCTACTTTTGTTAAAACTACATTTTAAGGATCTAGGAACAGTAGCATTCAGACCAAGCTACTTTGCTCTTGAACAGAAGAAAATTGTAATCAATATTTTCCTAATGTGTTCACCAAACAGAAATCAATAAAATTACTATATATAGATGATACTTATGCCAGGAAACAGGTATAAAGTCAGTAAATGGATTTAATTTGTGAAAAGAGCAGTACAAACCAATACAGAAGGACTATTACAGAATATGAAAATGTTATGATTATTTATACACTAGAAAATTATAGAAGATCTCTTACATTTGCAGAACCTCATATCTGTTCAACACCATTTATGATAGTGTTGGATATTACAAAACAATGAAACTTATTTTAGAATACTTGAGCCCCAAAATCAATATATATCCTATAAGAACAACTATGTCAAGTACATAACCAATAGTGAACTCTGTGGATGACTATATAAAAGAGACTATACAATAGTTCAATGGCGGGTTAAACTATTAGCTGAGAAATGTTTAGATGTTAGTAGATAAATCATTTTAGTAATGGTAATGTCAAAAATAGTAATTTCAGTATTTGTATAACAGAAAAAGGAGAACAGGAAAACTATAAAAAGAAACAGAAAGTTCAATATAGCAAACAGATAAGCATCTTTCCTAAAATTTGACTCCTTTTACTGAACAATACTCTTATGTTGAAATTTAACCTGTAGACCACTAGCAGACTTTCTTGAACATCAAGAAAGAAAATTCCTATTTTCAATAAAGAAAAATTCTATTTCTTTGGTATTATTGGATAAAAGCGCAACCACCCGTAGCGAAAAAACAAACTTTCTGGCATGACGTACCTTTAATTATGACGTAACACCATAAAACCCTTTTCTTCCGTGAAAGGTTTCCAATGGAAACGAGTAGCGAAACTGTACAAAGCACAATGAAAACTACCAGAAAAATATTGTGTCGTTCCTAGAGGTTTGGTTGCGTCTTTATCCAAATTTACCATTTCTTTAACTAAGCAATAATTTCTGAATTTCAGGGAGGTTTTCAAAGCTCGTCATAAGAAGACAAAGAAAGTTGTGGCTCTGAAGAAAGTGTTGATGGATAATGAGAAGGAAGGGGTAAGTGTTCATTCAATTTTCATATAAAGTTTTTTGGGTTTATATATATACATGAACTTTCACTACATAGATCTCAGGCAAGTGGTGTTTCATTTAGTGCATGATATTCAGTGTTACTTTTTCCTGAGCCACTTTATTAGAATATCTGAAAATATTTGAGTAATATTAATATAGTGCACACTTTTACTGGTATTTTGACCTTCTAAAAGTAATAAGAAGATACTTTTTGATAAACCTTTCTGTGACGGACCATATCTTAACCCCTCCGTAATGGGCCTTTTATATGGGGTTGGATAACTATTGTACTATATTTTTAACTTTGTTGAAAATACAAGCCATTTATTCCTTCATTTATGTAAATACTACATAGTATCACTTTACTGATTTAGACTCATGTATTATGCCGTAAGTTTAGAAAAGTATAGAAAATTCACTCATCTTGAAATGCCCAGCCCAGGCTGAACATCTTCAGATGTGTGTATTTTCTATTATTTTCTTATGGTATACTATGTGAGTCTATGTATGATATATTAGGAAGTGATACTAAGTAGTATTTTGTATTATAGGGCATCTAACTGCAGGAGTGAATAGTTTGTAATTTCAACAAAAGAAAAAAATGCAAGGCAAAAGTGATCTGATCATGCTCATTGTAGAGGATTGAATTGGCATTTGTGAAAATCTGACTGAAGTTATTAATTCTCTGAAAAAATTGTAAAAATTACTGCAAATTAACATCTGTTTCAATTTCAGTTTCCTATCACAGCACTAAGAGAGATCAAGATCCTTCAGCAGTTAAAGCATGACAATGTTGTTAAGTTGAATGAAATTTGTCGTACGAAACGTAAGTATTTTAGTGTAATTTTTCACATTTGTATGACATGCAGCTCATGATGAGTGATGTTTCTGTTTGTTTCTGCATAATTATAATTTAAGTTAAATGATATGAGGATGAAAATAATTATTACAAGTAACTATTGTATTACTCATTAACACTAAACATATTTCTTTCACCTGACAGCATCGGCGTATAATCGATATCGCTCAACTTTCTATTTGGTGTTTGACTTCTGTGAACATGACCTGGCAGGGTTACTGTCCAACTACAATGTAAAATTCAGCCTTGGGGAGATAAAGAGGGTAATGCAACAGCTTTTAGAAGGCCTGTTTTACATCCACAGTTGTAAGGTAGGTTAAAGACACAGCTAGTTTTATTATTTGTTTTTAGGGAATGGTGAACATCTTACAAATGTTATTGATAGCTGATTGATGAAAGTATGGATCTTTTGTAGAATGCATATTGGCATGATATTCATTTTAGTTAATCAAAATCTATTAACTGTTATTGACTTTCTCCAGTATTCATCCTTTTTTGGATTTTTTATATGCACTCTGTGCACCTTACTATGTGTCTACTAGAGAAAATTATATTGTAGGCTGAAATGTGTTAGAGATTGTTTCTCAGTATAATCAGGGAAGTGTATGAATAAATAATATGAATATATGTTATAAAAAAGACTGTTGACCTATGATTTCATAAGCAAAATGCAATTTGAGAAATTTGATTTTAGTACCCATGTTTAGAATTGTTAGATCAAATATTCAATTCCAGATTCTTCATCGTGACATGAAAGCAGCAAATGTGCTCATCACCAAATCAGGGACCTTGAAGCTTGCCGACTTTGGTCTTGCTAGAGCCTTTTCCCAACGAAATGGTCAGCCGAATAGGTAAGAACGCAAAGGTGTCTTTTGAATAATGGTAAACTAGTCTGTAATTATTCTCACTCATATTTTGTATTTACACACTTAGGGTTGTAAAGAATGGAGAATGGGCATTGAAGAAAACAAATGATACTTAGTGAAATGCAGAAACAAAGCAGAGGGAGGCTAGAAGGAGGTTCAAGAGTTAAACGATGTAGAAAAAATGTTGTGATAACATATGCACATTGTTCATGTCTAGTGAGAGAACTACTAATGCTGCTACTCTCTGCATTTACAATATAGCTTGTGGTCTGTCAGGAGTTTTAAGTTGTAGGCTTTATGCTGCAATTTGTGTTTGAATTAACCCATTGCTGATGGATGTCATGACATACATGATGCAGGAGCTCAGGCCTGATGACAGGCGTCATGACATACATGACGTTTGGGGATTTTGGATCACTGTGTTATTTTATAGTGCTAATAGTAATGAGTGAATGATGACAATTGCATTCATAATTACTATAATTGCCGAAATATTAAGCAAAATGGATTTCACCTAACATCTAAATCCTAGATGGCACCACTTTCATCTAGCACCAGGAGAGAAAGCCTTGAATGGCACCCATCCATGGTCTCTAGCAAGCACTGTCTTTATAGAACCATGGCACATAGCAACTTGTTGACCTTATGCTCTAAAGTACTGCAGATGAAGGAAGTGCAGACAGAATGAGAAGAGTAAGGTGACTCAAACCATTCCCATTGTCTGCAATGTACTCCTGTGCCTGGAGGGATGC
Organism: Penaeus japonicus; assembly: GCF_977035675.1. NCBI lineage: Eukaryota > Metazoa > Arthropoda > Malacostraca > Decapoda > Penaeidae > Penaeus > Penaeus japonicus. Next base: position 14,174,289 of record NW_028234426.1, on the reverse strand, counting down.
CTTTTACTATGGCACTTACAATCATAAGCAAAAGTTTTCTTCCTCTTCCCTACATTTTCATATTATCTTCATTGTAGATGGTTATATGTTTCGTATACGTTCATGACAGTGCATAAATATGAAAAAAGAAAGTTGCTTTTTGTCCTCTCATAAACTAATTAATATAGAAAAATAAAGAGTGAACCCTGACTAAACTCATTTTTGTCAGACATCCATATGATAGAACCTGTGATATGACAGATATGTCTCAATACAATAAAAGACACAAAGATAATACACAAATATGGCTCTAGCTTTACAATAAGTGACTAAAAGAGAGTTACGTGAAACTGCCTCACTCTGAAATAAAACTCTGAAATAAAAGGTTTTGCAAGCAAATCTATCCTCTGTCCACAATGGTAAATGTAGACTAATATTGTAAGCAAATGATTTAAACAGACATGCAAGGATGTTGAATAATTATACTTCAAATAACATTTTAACCATTGTTGTATTACAAGCATCCATCCATTTAGGATAACACAACAGGCCACCAGTGCACTGTTGGTGGCGGCACAGGAGGAATTTTTTTCGAAGAGGGGATTGTATGCTATTCATACAAGGGTTTTCTCACAACAATACTTCTATTATAAATATAAATAAATAAAATAATGAATATGGAATGATTTACATTTTTGTTTTTTGCAGCACAGCATTGACAGATTGATAGAACCTGACATATATAATAACAAACAAAGATAATAAACAAGACACAAAGAACAAACAACAAATATGGCTCTAGCTTTACAATAAGTGACTAAAAGAGAGTTACGAAAAAACTGAAATAAAAAAAAAATAAAATTAAAAGGTTATCCTCCAAATCTATCCACAATCCTTAATGAAATTGTAAATATTGTAAGCAAATGATTTAAACAACAATCCAGGATGTTGAATATATTAATACTTCAATACATTATTTTTATTGTTGGATACAAGGCATCTCATTTTAACCACAACAACAACACACGCACCACACCTCTGTGCGTGACAGGGGTGATTTTATATCAGAAAGAGGGATTGGGTATGTATGCTACAAGGGGTTTTTTCACTCTTCTGAAGAAAATTAAATAATGAGTGAATTAAACCCAACTTATGCATTTTTGCTGCATTTATTGAACCGTAGATATGATGATATATAATAAAAGATACATTAATAGACACAAAGATAATACTCAAATATGGCATCGAGCTTTACATAGAAGTGACGTGAGAGTGTTACGTGATGAAATAAACCATAAAAATAAAAACTTGAAATAAAAGGTTTTGCAAGCAAATCTATCCGCGGCCACATTGGTTATGTTAGACTAATATAATGTGCAGATATATTATTAAACTACAGGCAAGAAGAAGATTATTTAATACTTCAAATAACATTTTTATTAACCTGTTGGATTAAGCATCCAGTTATGGCATCCATAAACAACACGGGCACAATGGCACACCTGTGCGGGCAGTCAGGTTATTTTTTCAGAAGAGGAGATATTATGTGTCTACAATACTAGGGTTTTCTCACTCTCTTCTTTTTTTGTGTGTGTGTGTGGGTCAGTTTTTGTGTTTTACTTTTAAAAAGCTTATGTGTACCATCTGACAAGCTTACTCAGTATTGTAATCAACAAATATTGTTGCATTATGTCCATATCAATTCATTATGGTCTTTTCACTTTTGTAAAGAACTATGGAAAAAGAAAATATCCCCAACAAAAAAATAAAAAAACATGAAGAGATATAGAAGAAGAAGGGGGCCTGTGCTTATATCTGCATGTCCCACTGTACAAACCAGCCATACTGGCACAAGGGAACATTGCAACTCTTGTACAAGGTCTGATTCACCTTCCTTTTCTCCATCTGTCTGCACAACCTGTACCACTGGTACTTATTAGAGACTGTGGAACCTTCAAGGATTTTGTTCCTTTTGGTGCCAGAGAGATTTTGAACTAGACCTCTATCATAGTAATTATAATGATAATTTCCATCATTTGTCACCTAATACAACTATTACTTTTTGTATGATTGTAAAAAACAGTAATAGAAAACAACACTTGATAGGTCAAAAACAAAGACTTACCTGTGATGGTCCATTCACGTCACACGGACCTTAGATAATTTATTTTTACCAACATGATATTCACATGAAATGTACCCAATTGGTTAAAGAATATCCTTTGTATATAATTATTTGGATCTGTATACAATTTATATATCATTTAGAAATAAAACAAACATGGCAAAGCAAGTGAGGACAGAAACACATGCACCAAAATTCAGAATGTTGTACTTACAACCTTGGACAATGTTGACATAGTTACAGCTTTGTTGGTAAGAAGATACTTGTGTGACTGCTGGTTTAGGCAAAAGCAGAAGGTCTAGATCAATAGATTTATATGTATTTTTGCATTATTAGGTTAGTCTTTCCCATAAAGACCACTTGCTATAGCATATCCTTGTCCCCTGTTACAAAAAGAATAGGGATGTTCAGCTTTTATCATGGGTAAATACAGTTATATTTTTGAAGAGCTCGATTTTACACATAAGCATATGTATGTATTATGCTAATATGTCAAATTGTGACTAAACAGTGGATCTTTAACCCATTGCTGGACGAGTGTCATGACGTAGATGACACAGGAGCTTTGGCTTGACGACGAGTGTCATGATTTATATGACTTTTGGGGATTTTGGATTTTGGGGTAATAAGAGGAGGTTTTATATTTTTTTTACATTATTTTCACAAGTCAAGTAAACTGTTTATACAAATACATTTGAAATGAGTAAAAAGACCGGGTGAAGCATGTCAAACAGTACCAAATATACTAGTGTACCCACCCTACAACCAATTACACAGAAATACAGGTAGGAAAACATCCTGTCTGTTTTCAGAAGTTAATGCTGTATCAAGCTGTAAGGGATAACATGTTGAGTTGTGAACAATATTGTAATGTATGTAATAGTTTGCAGTTAATATATTCAAATAGGGATGGTAGCAAATTAATGGAAATAACTGCTCAACCCAGTTGCAAATTCCTCAATCCAGACTAAGCAAAGTAAGAGAATTGTTAGCCTTTACCAAAGCATAGACAGGTACAGAGGTCTAGGTGAATGTTGGGTAGCACTTAAGATGATTAAATATCCATCACAGATTGTAAGCAGTATGTATCAAATATACTTGTAATTAACCTACCTTAGAAACACACAGCAGTTATTTCAAAGTTAGTGGCACACAAGCAGTGTCCAAATAGCATAGTGCGTTATGATATTATTAAGCAGTGATTTTGAACACATTTTAAGAGTGCCTCTCATTGGCTGGACATAGTAATGGCTTATCCCCAAAGTCACAGTTGAAACACTTTCCAATGGGTTACAGTGGGAGGTTCTACAGTATATATAATTCTCAGTTTTATTATATGGACTTTTAGATTCTGAAGTATTATTTTTCATATTACTCTCAGCCCTTCTGCAGAGAGCATGCTTTGTAGGGGAGGGAACACTTCCTCTACATATATCTTTTGCTGACATTAGAAGCTATTTATTCCTTCAGTTCTATAATTGGGGCATCATGCCAAATGTACATTAGTATTACAATGCTATTATACTATATACGGACTAGAATTTAATAGGAAAAAACACACACAACATCTTAAGATGACCACCGTAAGCTGTACATCTTAGCTGACATGTGCTGGGTCATATATGTGCCTAATGCCGCTCCTACCAGGAAGATAACACGTGCGGGCAGCCTATAAGCATGAGATCTCTCTTGGTGTGATGCCGTGCTGTGCATCTTGGAGCGCTTTTCACATGCCTGATTCAACAGAGTGATAAGAGGAAATTTTTGTATTTGTTTACATGATGTTCACAAGTCAAGAAAAAGGTGTATATATAAATGCAACTGCAATGAGTATATACATACATAACTATTTAAAATGTGTATTTAGAGAGAGAAATCATGATGTGATAGGGCTTCATTCTGTGGGAATGAAATTATCTCATGACATGATATCACATCACCTGTTGCCAATAGGTTAAGATGTGAGCAGTTGTGGAAGGGTTGATGGTAGTCATGTCCTTGCCTGAAATGTTCATCTATATCTAAAATCTGTTGTTCATTTAGCTTAATTTTTTTTGGTGTTTTAAATGTAGTTTCACCAAAGAAATATTTTCTTCAGTTATAAGCAAATTATATGCAGACTTATCCCTAATTCTCAGATTGTGAATACTTCTGTTTTGATTTTATTCAGAAGACCAAAGTATGGAATCATCAGAAAAAGCTCAATTGCATTGTAATTTTTCTAAAAACAGATATACAAACCGAGTTGTGACGCTGTGGTATCGGCCGCCAGAGTTGTTACTTGGGGAGAGAAACTATGGGCCTCCTATTGATCTCTGGGGAGCAGGTTGCATTATGGCTGAAATGTGGACTCGCACTCCAATAATGCAGGTGAGTAATGTTTGAAGTTCAAATGTTCATTTGTAGAAGTACTTCTTATCATGTTGTTTTGTGAAATAGAGTTCTTGTCCAGCAGTAAACAATTTTACATATTTGGAAATGTCTTCCTCATTTAAGCTTTAGTGGATGATTCTTTTTACTTTGTATTAGTCTGATTATGGTTAATTTTATAAGGTATTAGTTTATTTGCACAATCAACTTAAATGTTTTATAACTTGTCTCTATCTCAGATATATATCATCAAGTGCTATTGAAAAGATGGTATTGAAACCCTTGACTGAATCACTCTTCTTTTTTTGCCATGACCTAACCTATATTCATGGGCAGTGACATGCACTGTTTTGTTTTATTATATTTTATATTTGTAGATGCTTTCAGAAGCACTTACGTACTACAGAGATTAACTGACCTCACCTATTTACCCCATTCTTTGATTTTATGTGAAAGAGTTCATTTTATACTGTGGTTATTCCAACTGTTATTATTATTATCATTGTATTAACCCCGGGGGAATTCCACGACGGGGGGAATGTATGCAATGAATGTCACAATCGGATTAATTTCGAAATAAGCCAATTGAAATTGAATGGTGGCATACTTGCCGCCGCCACTGGGCTTTTTTTTATGAGCAGCGGTACAGTACTGTACCACCCGTCCAGAGTGGGTTAATGTTATTGCAATAATGATATTAACAGTAATAATGTTAATGAAAATGAATATTTCTTGAAAATTCAAGGAATGGGGTAAACAGATGAGGTCAGGTAGCCCTACTACTTAACTTGTTGAATCAAAATTACAGTGGATTAGTAGGTTAATTACAGTGCACTCCCAGCATAAAGAGGTTAATCTTTATGACATAAATCTTTATTTTTTCAGGGAAGCACAGAACAGCATCAACTTAATTTGATATCTCAGTTGTGTGGATCAATAACTCCAGAGGTGTGGCCAGGTGTTGAAAACCTTCCCCTTTACTCTACAATGGAACTTGCCAAGAACCATAAACGGAAGGTCAAAGACAGATTAAAGCCGTATGTTCGAGACCCGCACGCTTGTGACCTCATTGACAAAATGCTGACTCTCGATCCCTCAAAAAGAATTGGTGAGTGTGGCTTTTGGTGCTGCTTTTCTTTCCTAATTATGTCTTTCATTTCTGAAAGGAATTGTGTTGCTTAGGAGGGATTACGGAATATATAAGGTAGTGGAACAACATAGCAATTTTCCAGTGTTTCCCCAGAACATTCTTTGTCAGAAATACATATTTCTGGTGAAAAGTTGAATTGTCAAGTTATTCATTTCAAATTTGGACAAAACTCTCATCCATACCTTTTTGATAGGTAGTAAAGGTAGCAAGAGTCAGTGTCACAACCTTTTCATCAACTCTCATCATGAATGATAGAAACATAATTGTGGAAGTAGTTTAGGTACATTAATAGTAGAAAACATGTTTTTAGGCATGGTTTAGATAGCGAGTTGGACAGAGGGGATAAAACTTGCTGAATATCTCTGCAAGTAACTGTCATCATGCCGTATTGGATGCAGGGGTTAATGAACCAAGCATTTTGGAAATTGTAAAGTAGTTGACAGACTTAGTATACTTAATATGAAGTTTTGGAAATATTTGAAGTTTAAGGTCATAGAGAACTGATGTATTTAGAAAAGCAATGATTAAATATCCATTACAGTATTATATATTATTTCATTCTCAGAATATGTAGTACTGCTTTATTCTATACATATACACATATTTCACATTTTTACTTCATAGATGCTGACACAGCTTTAAATCATGACTTCTTCTGGATGGATCCTGTGCCAAGTGACCTTGGAAAGATGCTGTCCCATCACACCCACAGCATGTTCGAATTCTTAGCGCCTCCTCGTCGTGGGAGACAGCAACAGCAGCAGCAGCAACAACAACAGCAGCAACAGCAACAGGCGCCAACAGGTCATACTTCCCAGCAACCCCAGACATCACAGTCGTCAGCCCAAGGTGGTTCGAGAAGAGCAGGTCATAGGCCATCGGGCTCCTCCAGTGTTGCCAGTATGTCTTCTTGTCCAGAGAGAATATTTTAGATCCTTGTTCTTTACATTTTCTGCAAAAAAGACAGCATCGGAGAGAATTGATATCTTTTAATAATTGTCCACGAAAAATGAAAATTATTTTAATCAAGAAAGAAAATATGATTTTTTAAGTATAGATCTGCAGTTTTTTCTATATGGTTGATATAGATCAGGTAATCTGATTACAGTTTCTTGATACTCAGCTTTTACGCAGTGGAATTCTTTATCATAACAAAAAAAATTTGTTGAACCTTACCACTGGAAAATTATTAAATATTTACACAATTAAAATCTGCCAAGAATTAGGCCTAACCTAATGCATGATTATTCTCTTTTGATTATATTCTATTGTTTCCCTGTATGTTTTATTTCTGTACTATTCTTTTCTTTTACTCATATACATTTACTTGTATATCTGTTGTAGAGGCTACAGTTATTGAATACATGTGTAGCATATTTATATTCAAATAGCATATACATTGATTCTACTCATCCCTATGTCTTTTAGAAATCAGTATATCACAAAATGTTGAAATCCATTGGTGCAATATTTGCTAATTTGGAATTTGTTTTTTTTTCTCACATTTTCATTACATGTACAATATGATTTTGCATTACTGTTATAGTGCTGTACAGTAGATATGACTATTTATTATAGTATGTTATTGATTCTAAAATCCTGTATAGTATTACCGTACCTGGTCTTTTTAGGTTTGTCCTTCATTTTTTTTTTTGTGGCTAGCAATGTTACCGCATTGTTCTACTTACCAGACTCAGTATTATGATGTATTTCTCGCATAAAGAAACTATTGGATTACATATACTACTTAAATTAGGATTCCATGTCATATGATACAGAAAAGAAAAACAAGTGTAAGAGCCGCAAGTTTTACCTGGAATTCCCTGCTATGATTTATACATATCTCTGGAAGATGCCAGATGGTGATGACAATATATCACTGTTGTTTAGGTTCATTTGTGTGGTTTTGACCCAGTAACGTGTTACCTGTGTATTAATGTGGATCTCGGGAAAGAAGGCGAGGATTCACTCTAGTCAGTAAGCAGTTGATACATAGCTATGCCTATAAGAGTACAAAAATACTTTTATGTTTTTATAAGACTGTTTTTGAGTATTTTAGAACAAGGGCAATACTCGGAGAACATTTATTTTTTGTCTTAGGAAGGATTCTAATGTGCATATGTTTTATATGAAAGATTTTGCTTTGGTATTATTACATATGCATATTTAATTTTATTTTCTAAATATAGATATATATATATCTGTAAATAATTAGTATGTCATGTTTAAGAATGAGAAGTGTTAAGATATTTGCACCTAAAAACTACTGCATTTCACATTTTCTCAATTACTATGCTTTCTTTTTCTTTCAGTCTGTCTGTCTTTCTTTTTCATTTGTTTTTGGCAATTTTAGAAAAAAAAACATATATTTTACTTAATTCTCAGAGATATATGTGAGCCACCCTTTAACCAAAGAGAAAATAGCTATATTCTGGAGACAACAATCTAATTGTTATTCATGTCTTTATTTAATTGTAATCCCTACATATCTAGTGATGTAGTTCTGATTCGTAGTTCAAAATAGAAATTTGATAGAAAGCAGGAATGGCAGATATT
>NW_028234426.1:14151109-14153609 GCF_977035675.1 Penaeus japonicus | reverse complement strand
TATCATCATTCCTAAAGTTGATAATTATCATTATTCTTAATCATCATTATCATTATCTTAAACATTATTATTGTTTATATTATTATCACGATTTTTATTCTTATTATTAATATTTTTATTATTGTTATTGTTAATTTTGTTATCAACATTATTTTGTTATAATTATTTTGATTATTATCATCAATATCATTATTACTATTATTGTAATTATTGTTGTAATTATCATTAACATTATTGTCATCATTTATTTTTTTCATACTATTATTATTATCATTGTTGTCATTATCATTATTACCTTTATTATAATTATCATTATTCTTGCCATCACCATTATCATTGCCATCACCGTCATCATTGCTTTATAATACTATTATTATGATTATTATTACTGTTGTTATTATAATGATAATAACAATGATGATAATTATTATCCTCATTATCACCATTATCATTATAAACATTATTAGAATTATTGTTATCTGTATTGATGGTAGGAGTAGCATTATCATTATAATAATTATTGCTATTATTATATTATAATTAAAATTATTACTATGTTATTATGGTGGCTATTATCAGCAACAATACTGCCAGTACGACCACTATTATTGATACTGTTATCACCATTACCATTAACCTTAATTTTACCATTAATGATAACTATAAGAGCGTAATGACAAAAAGCAACAACATTATTAGCAATAGAGGTGTTGATGTACAGTTCACTCCACATGCAAGTTTCCCTCATATCAGTGAGGGAAGCAGTTCCGACTCTTGAGCCGAAACACACAACTCGCGCACTCTCGTCCACTCATTTCTCGCCTCTCGAGAAAACCAGACTCGTGAGAGAAATGTCACATACGCTGTCTCTACCTTAGTCTCTCTCTCTCTCTCTCTCTCTCTCTCTCTCTCTCTCTCTCTCTCTCTCTCTCTCTCTCTCTCTCTCTCTCTCTCTATATATATATATATATATATATATACATATACATACATATATTTTTATATATAGAAATACATCAATTATATATATATATATATATATATATATATATATATATATATATATATATATATATATATATATTTATATATATGCATTCATGGATAGATAGCTGGTGATTGGCAGGACATTTTTTGAAAGATCGTTTGATTAATGAATGGCAGAGTAATGAATCGATAGATTGACAGGAAAGATATATATATATATATATATTTATATATATATATAGAGAGAGGGGGGGGAGGGGGGGGCACTGCCATCACTGCTCGTCCCGGCATTTCCGACCCACTTTGGCACCGCTGAGTGGTGGACTTGGAAGCAGAGCGGACTGAACATGAACTGCTCTCGGCATACAAACAAGTTTTATCTTATTTAAACACTATCAATCTAACTCATTCTAACACGATCTGCTTGAAGATAGATATTTACTGCTGAAATTTACCGAAGAGAGATCTATTACCAGTGAACATGAAATACTGCTTTGCGCATGGCTCCATATGATAAGTTGCTTGCGAACACGCTAAGTAAATGACACAGCATGTTTTCCCGGTAGTTCATTGACCAGCAAGTATCCTTTACTACGGTCTTTATCATCTGGAAGTTTATTATAACTGCTTTGTGACTCGCGATATTCTCACGGCATGAGTAAGTAATCTGTGGATGCATAATGCAAATTATAATGGCTAGAACATTCAGTAAATAAAAGTGGCTGATATATGCACATGGAATATTTCACTATAATGTCACTAAGAAATAAGTTTGTTGTACATGTATACTTTGCTAGTTCCTGGCAATAAAGAATGATGTCTTGGCAAATCTAGGGATTAGAAATAAGTGTTAAACTTATTATCGAAAAAATAATCTAATTTACAAAAAAAGAAAGTTCATTTTCAGCAGTTCCGACAAACTCCGAAAAAATAGAATTCGTGAGATTTGGATCTTGATTTATAGTGTAATCAGGTTTGCAAAATGTACCAAAGAAAATGCATCGAGTTTGTTACCAATCTTGGAAAAGAGACAGCAAAATATTTTCTAGGTATTTACATGAATTGCAAAATATATATTTAGGCGATTTTACTAATCTGTGGATATACCTGCGTGTCTTCAAAAGTAATGTTCATTGTTATGAAATCTTGCATCAAACATAGGTCTACGTATTCCAATGAAACAAAAGTAAAACAACGGATTGAAGTATACCCAAAACACAATAAAATATTAATACTTAGTTGAATTTCTTTATTTCACGCAAATTGGTAAGGCAATAGTAAAAACAGTTTGAATAGAGCCAATTCACACGCCGGTTAGAGCAACCAAATGCGGTGAACTTTCCGTCACTGCGACACCCAGCCAGTGTCCTTGAGACATATGGAGGGGAAACAGTGCGTCCCTATGGTCATCCGCAGTATTGCAAGAGACAAATAATTTACGTAGTTGTACGCAACTAGCTGCCTAATCATTTATCATAGTTATTCTTATTACCAAAAGATGGAAAAGGCAGAG
>NW_028234426.1:14133609-14141109 GCF_977035675.1 Penaeus japonicus | reverse complement strand
TCTAAAGTATTGTGATTTAAGAGCCCTATGGTTACTTCATGAATAGTTACAGAATAATGGTTGTTATTACCGATACCGTCACTGACGCAATCACCATTACTTTGACCTATCATCGCCGGCGCGGTTATCATACGTGGCAAATCATCCCTAATTGCCATAATCAATGGTATCAACTTTGCCATCACCATTATCAGTGAAATGATCATAGCTTGAAATCAAGTGATAAGGAGATAAATTTATAATTCGCAAAAGGCGAGATTCGTCGTCCCTTTATAGTGTCTCGCTATCATGGTGAGGTGCTTTCAAACATGTGTTTTGAGAGCTGACTATCTTGGAAAATTCTGACACCAGAAACACGTTTTAATCTTGCTGATAATCTTGCTCTCTCTCTCTCTCTCTCTCTCTCTCTCTCTCTCTCCCTCTCTCTCTCTCTTTCTCTCTTCTCTTTCTCTTTCCCTCTGCCGTTCTTTCTTTTTAGCTTTTTGTCTAGCTTTCTTTGTGGATGCGGCAGTCACTGCTCTTTTCCGGCGACGCCAAAGCAAAATTGTAAGGCATCTCTTTACGGTCTCAAGTTCCCTTGCTAATGCTTGGTAAGATATTAACGTCGCGACCGAAGTTATTTTTGTTCCATGCGGCCGTTGTATTTACTGCTCGTTCGCCTCAGCTCTTTCCATAATCTATTCTCTCGCATCGCCCCCTCCCTCTGCTTTCCCCTCTTTTATTCTCTCCCTTTCCCCTCGCTTCCCCTTTAACTTCTCCATCCCCTACCTTTGCATGCGGTCCCGGTAATGAGGCGCAGGTACGCCGACAGCTTGGGCATTGGGGCGTCACGCGTCGACTGCTCTGCCACGTGTCTGTCATGCTCCCCTCCCCTCCCCTCCCCTCCCCTCACGCTGTAATCTTACGTCGCCTCACCAACGCCCAAAATATAAGTCATGGATCTAGTCACCATAATCAACAATGAAAGCAATGCCAGGAAAGTCCCCTCTAGCAGCGACGGAGGACGAACAATGATATTAGGAGCATAGGTAGTGATACAGACGCTGAAATGAGGCAGCGGAATACTAATAACTCAAGAGGCAACAAGACGCAACAGAAATAGTTTTAAATCCAATAGCATTAACACACAAATAGTGTAATATCATAGGCAACTGTCTCTTTCTCTCGTTCCCCCCCTCTCTCCTCTCTTCCCCCTTCGTCCCTTTCTGTCTCCCGGTGTTTCCTCTCCCTTCTCCCGTAATGACCTTCGCCCCGCCCTGTCCCCCAGGAGCAGGTACAAGGCACTGCAGTATCCAACATGGCTGACCGCGTGAGCGTCCCTTCTCGGCGTGCGAGGCAGGACGGCGCCTCTCTGTCTACCCTCACGCCGCCGCCGTCAAGATAACTGCAACTCTCCCCTCGTCCCTTACTATGGTGTCCTTCGTTATCCATCACTCTTAACAGGCCACGCGATTCTTGGGCGCGCGTGGGCTTTGCTGCAGGTGCTCATTTATTTAGCCCTTTTCCGGGCTCACTCGAAAGCGGAGCGAAACGACTGGAATCAGCCGGTTTAGTCACGGGACGAGGTCTGTACTTGAGGTCGCGATGAGGACCCGACCCGACACGTCATGGAGACATAATCTACACTTAATGCCGCCTCGACCTCCCTCCCCGACCGCCGCTGTGTCCACATGACCGGGGCGTCGCGGCCCACGGATCAATAAGGCACGCCCGGTCTTACTGCAGTTGCCTGACGAGGACCGTTGTTCATGGCTCTCCAGACTCCTCCCTTCACGACCCTTATCCTCGACCCTGTCCTTCATTACCCTCCATTTTCTATTCTTTCCCTCTTCTCCCTACTTCGCCCCTTCCTCCTCTCGTCCGGCTTCACTCCCTCCTCCTCTTCTGTCTCCTTCTGCGTCACCTTTACCTGGCTTCCTGACCGCGTCACACCTGAACCTTTGCTGTTCTTCCGTTAGTGTTACCTTCCACCTGGGTCGTCCTCGCTCCCCCTCCCACCACACTTTGTCTCTCTCCATCCACCTATCCCAGTGGGATGTTTTGGTCATACACTCTACCGATATACACTCTTGGGGATGTTTTTGTCAGACGATTTGGCATTTTCCCTTTCCCAATTAACTCTTCTCTCCTTTTCATCTCTAATCTTCTTTTCTTTTTTCCTCTCTTTTCGTTTTCCTTGTCTTTATCATTTCTTCACATCTCCTCTTGTCTGCGTCTTCCCATCTCTTTTACCTTCTCCGCACACACTCACGCCTTTCCTTCCCCTTCAAGGCGCCTCCATCTATCTTGCTTAGAGGTGACTCCCTCGCTCTAGAACCACCACACACGCCACTTCACTCCCAAAGCGCACTTGACGTTTTCCTCGGGATGCCATACACATATATATTCCTACATGCTTACTTGCCTGCCCCAGTGTGTGTGCCTCCCTCACACAATCTCTCACTAACACCTGTGTGTGAAGGAGACAGCTCCTCGTTTTCCTTCTTTCTCTACTCTTTTTAAAATGCGTTTTTTCATTTCTGTACTCAGGCTTGAAGCCTCTCTCTGGCTGTGTATGGATCAGTGTGTGCGGGTAAGTGTGTGTGTGTGTGTGTGTGTGTGTGTGTGTGTGTGTGTGTGTGTGTGTGTGTGTGTGTGTGTGTGTGTGTGTGTGTGTGTGTGTGTGTGTGTGTGTATGTGTCCGTGCGTAAGTGCGCGCGTGTGTGTGAGAGAGAGAGAGTGTGTGTTTATGAATGCGTGTGTGGGTGTGAGAGAGACAGAGTGTTTGTGTATATGTGTGTGTGTGCGAGCTTATGGGTGTGCGCGTGTGGATGTGTATAATATATGATTACGCATATGGTCTGCCCTAATATAAAATGAACGGAACCCTCTAGGGATGGGAGCGGTCCCCCATCCCCTCTCACACCTAAGATCTGCCACAGGAACCTGCAGTCATTTTGCCTCACCTGCAAAGTGAATAATAAAGTAAACGCTTTTTCTCTGCATTTCCAACTCTCTCTCCTTGCAGGGACGCTCCGTGCACATAATGGCAAACACGGAAGATGTAGTTTTTGCGGAATTTATGATATCTATCCGTTGGTTACATTAATTCAAGTATTTTTTTCTGATATTAAGAGTGATAGGGGGATTTTGATTTCTTGAAAGTAAATATGCAAGATGATTAATGGAACATCTACAAATATGAAAATGATGAAGCATCGTTCTGAAACTTAATTTCTTCTTTATTTGATATAAAAAAAGTGTTTCGCGCTGCGTAATGAAAGCGAAATGCAATTTTCCTTAAGTGAAATGCAATTATGGTGTTGGATATGGACCAGCTATTACTTTAATGGCTCATTCAACTTTAGAGAAGTTTCAGTATTAAATTAAATTCTCAGGCCTCACCACCTCCTTTTAACCATGAGAGAAGGAGAAAGAAAACACGAGAATTTTTACCCAGTGGTTGCGTTCACGGTCTTTGATGGTAAAGGAAACTGAACTTTGTTCGAAGATCAAAATAATTAATAAATTTCTATGTGCAAATATTATGCTTTGAGACTAAATTATATGTTTTAGTATAGCGGCAATCTATGCATCTAGATCCATACACTGCGGTGAAACCATAATATCAAGACAGCAGGCAAACTGTACTCTTTAATCATGCGTTCTAGTAAAGCAACATGATACTGTATCATGCCACACTGAAATATTATGCTCGCTTATATTCCACATTCTAAAGCATATATGCAATTTGTTCTGATTTGTTTGTTCCGTCGAACTACCAGTACAATCTATATCCAAAGCTATTTTAATGGCCGTATAAAAGCAAACTTATTTCTTACTTATCTTTTTACCTCTTATCTCGGCTGACTGCAGAATTGTTACTCAAACGTGGGTTCGCAGATCCGTAGAACTGTAAGACTCAAAAGACAACCACAATTTAAAACAAACCCTTAATGAACAATATCTACATGAATAATGAAACGCACTTACTATGAAATTAAGTACACCAATAATACCCCTTACGTTACTGAGGGTGAAATACACCAAAATATGCCGGGAACAGAGGCGGGTGGCGCTTGGAATGGGCCGTCCCTATTTCTGGAACGCTGGAATGTAGCCAAGCCTAGATGCCGGAATGATCGTATTCTCCTACAGACTCTGGACTAGGCTCGGATCCGGCGGTAGCCATTAGGACGCATGGGGATATTAGTAGAATGCCAATGAGATGGCTAGAATATGCATTGGGCTGGATGTTAGAATGTTAGAATGTATTGCACTGTATCTTGTTAGGGGTACTGGGAGTGGTGCATGCTTGAAAGTGCAAGTAACCAATGAGGGTGCCATGCTGAAAGCGATGATGATTATGAGGATGATGATGTTCATAAGTGTGATGATAATGTCATTGATGATAATAGTAAAATTGATGATAAAAGTAGTGATAATGATAATAATAATGCCATTGACGACAATGATAAGGATTATATTTATGACGGCAATTAAGTGTTCATCACAGCAAAGATTATGACAATGATAATTCAGTATCATAATGGCATTGATAAAGATGATAATGATAAGGATAAAACTAATGATGATGTTGATAATGATCCTAATAACAAATATAATAACAATAATATAAAAACAGTGATGATAATGGTGATGATGAACACGATGATAATGATAATAAAACAACAATAGTAATGACAATAATAATGATAATAACGATAACAATAATAATAACACTGATAACGATATTAATATAGGCAACAATACCAAAACATATAATAATGATGACAATCACAATAATGATATGATCGGAATGACGATGATTGTGATAGTAAAATTAGTAGTAGTAAAATAATACACCTGCTGCTACTACTGTACTACCACTACTACTAATGATGATGACGTTATTATCATTATAATGATAGCAATGACAATAAAAGTAATAATGATGATGATGGTAATGATAATGATGATTATGATAATAATAATAATACTGAGGATAATGGTAGTAACAATGTTATCATAAAAAATCTATGATAATAGTAATAATAATAACAGCAACAATAATAAGGATAATCATGATAATAATGGTGACAATGATAATAACAATAATGATAATGATAATGATGATAATAATAGTAACGATGTTAATGGTAATGATTATAGTCTCAATGATAATACAGATAAAAGTGATAATGATAATGATGATGATAGTGATGATAATGATGATAGCAATCATACTGATTATGAAAATAATGATAATAGTAATAATTATAATGAAAATGATTATAATGATAATGATAATAATAAAAAAGAGAATGGTATTACTGATAATATTAATGATGATGATAATGATAGTGACAATAATAATCATGATAATAACGATAAATGATAAAGATAACAACAACGACAACAACAATAGTAATAATGATAATGATAGTAATAACAGTAATAATGACAATGATAATAAGGATAATGATAACAATAATAGTAATAATGATAATAATAATACTGATATTATTGATGATAACAAAATTATAACGACAATCATAACAACAACAACAATAACAAAGACAGTAAGAACAAAACAAACTACCAAACGAATTAGCATACTGAATACAGACAGACAAAGCAGAAAGTAAACACACGTAGTGAAATGTGTGACGCGGGTTGCAGCACGTGATTCATACCAAGGACAGAGTCACTAAAGTTATTTGAGCTGGTTATGAGTAATGGAGCTTTATATCAAGGCGCATACGTTATCATCATCTTCTCATAACAAAGCAGACTCGCAATACGTCCTTTATTGCAAGACGAGATTAGCATACCTGCATGTGTTACCACGTTCAGACAGCTCAGACCAGTGGTTCATTTGGTTGAAAGACTGGCGTAAGTTTGTTCTTAGTGTGATGTGGATATAGTGGCCAAGAAGGGATAACGTTGCCAACGATTAGCGCCGTGGCCTAAGCTCGAGGCACTAATCAGTAGTCGTAGCACCTTTTGTGTCGTTTTATTGCATTTTGGTCGTGGCCTTATGTGAAAAGGGTGTCGGGTTGGATTACGTGGTAGCACTCAATATCGGAACGTCTTTTTCTCTTTCTAGTCTTTGGAATAGATTGATGACATGTTTTCACCTTGCCTATCATTACCATGGTTTTGTTGTTATTCACAATAACATTGAATAAAAAAGATCAGATGAAAAAAACGCACAGAAATTTGTGTGGGCTGCAGAATCTGATTCACACCGAAGGGAGACTCATGAAAGTTATTTGAATTAGACTTGAGTAAGGGGGTTATATGTCAAGGTGCAGACACTATCATGGTCTTCTCATGGCAACGCCTACTAACAAATAGCTTTCTGGCGTCCTTTATTACAAGGCGTGATTAGCATACCTGTATGTATTGTCACCTCCAAGCAGCTCAAACCAGCGAGTCATTTAGTAGAAAGACTAACGTAAGTTTGTCATTAGTGTGACATAGATAAAGAGGACGAATGGTCGAGTACCTCAGTCGCTTCTCACAGCTGAGGTAATAATAACCAGTAGCTCCATATGTGTCGTTTTATTTTCTTATGGTCATGCCTTTACATAAGAAAGGCGTTGAGCTGGATTATGTGGAAGCGCTGCGTCACTCAGTCTTCTCTCTTTCTAGTCTTTTAGATAGGTTAATGCCATTATCACATTATCCTGTCTATCACTAGAACGTTTTATTGTAATTCATGATAATAGTAATTTCAACTGGCATGATCATTATTATTATTGTAATCAATATTAAATTTCCATCACCATCACTATTATTCCTGTTATTAATACAAAAATCGTCATTGCGATTATTTACGGGCGTTTATCTTTGTCATTCACGACAGCCTTATCATCACAAATGCCTTAATTCTCCTCGTCAAAATTGTCCCTAACTTTTCTAAAAATGACCTAGCCCCACGAAGTATTTAAATAACCGGCAAAACTAAAGTTTGTTTAAAGAGAGCTGAACCTGCAGTCGCCCCTGATTGGCTCATATCTAGCGACAGGAAGTATTTTTTAACAGGGGAAACGACCATAAACTTTTATTAAGATTCTAATACTCCATAATTTATTGTACCTTGATTGCTGTGCTAGATACTATATTTAAGGTCCGGTGAGAATTAGTGTTGATAGTAATATAGTCAATGCATAAGCTGAATCAAGGTGCGTGAATGGTTTTACTGCACGGTAGTATATATCAGTTGGGGATTGATAATGTCTTTATACACTTAAATAATCTATATATTTTCATTACTTTATATTCTAGCAGTTTTCGTTAGCCTTATTCATTTTCATTTATTTTTTTTCTTCAAAAACGCATTAGATGAAGTCGCAAGTCATAACACCATACTAAAAAATCTTCCCTAACAATGTATCGTGTCAGAATATTGACTACCATGATTTTAATTAAAGAAACAAAAGCCAGGCATCGATTTGAAGAATCTGCATGCATGAGGCTTCACATCGGCCCTTCCTCTCTCTCCCTCGCTGGACG
>NW_028234426.1:14118609-14121109 GCF_977035675.1 Penaeus japonicus | reverse complement strand
GTCTTGTTACGATTCTCGTCCCTTACGTGACAATTCCATTCAATCTCTCACTTTCATACTAACCAATCATTCATATACGATGAATAACGTTGGTGAATGACTTTGTTTCATGATCCAGATGCTTAGACAGTTATTTATTAAGTACATGAATAATCAAGATGTATGAATATCATGCCGCTTCCATTGCTCTTTTTATGTGTGAACCTTTTAGCACGGCAGACAAAAAAAAAAAAAAAAAAAAAAAAAAAACACGATCTCTTGGTCCATTTTCTATTTCTGGTTCCTTCTGCCACATCCCGTTTTTTACGTAGAATGATTCATAAAATTATAGTTTCATGTGTTATTGTACAGTATTTGCCTCCCGGGGAACATTTTGCCACCTGACTTGCTCATTTTCAATCATTTCAAATCGGTGTTATAGTCTGGTTCATGGAGTGTGTGAGAATTTCTTCACAGATGTCTATGTTTCCGCCGAAAAAAAGAAAAACTGTAAAGCACATCCATTATTTTTTCAGACATATATATGATAAAGAATTTCTATCACTGGCACGATTTTTCCCTCGAGTCCAGAATCACTTGTTTATAAGTTTCAAATCCATGACCCGCCTTATGGCTCGAGGTACGCGTTCACCTTGCCTGGCATCCCCTCCGCCCCCCTCGCCCTCTGGCACTGCAGGAATGTATAACTGTATAATTTCCTAGCGCTCATCTGTTTATTAATATCCATTTGGTGAGATATTCCAAGGGAATTCCCGTTAGTTAGTTCTTCCATCTTCACAATCTCACGTTAATCGTCTCTGATAGATGGTTCCTATAAAGCCAAACACTTATTGATTAACGCCTTGTATGCTCGACCAGATTCCACCCATCTTCCATGTAGCGGCGACCCTGTGTGATGCGACTGACGTTCCATCGGTCACGCAGTTTCGTGACATGAATGTGATCAATCTCTAACTAATTATAGTGCGATACAAAAGAAAACAAAAACAGTCTATATGCCTTGTCTACGTGATTCAAAGGGTCTTACACCTATTGATCAAAGAAACATATGGTTCCTTCAGTGTCAGAATCATACGCTGCTATTATCTAACAGTATCTTTATTTTAGCTCGATTAACCAGACTGTGTATCATTCGACTCTGTGAATTGAAAATTTATGAGTTAATCAACACAGTAACCTACTCAAATTCCATAAACCAATGTTGAAATATTGAACATTTATGCTTCACAATTAGTTTTGTAGATTTTCATATTTATCTTTTTTAATTAGATTTGGAGATACTTTATGTATTTTGCATAGAAGGGAAGGGGACGAAGACAATTTCCTTTTAAATGAACCAGAATGATCAAACGATTTTGTTTTTCATACTTATAAAATACATGGATAGCTCCCCGTAGACTTTGTCGAGCAATCAATCACATACCTCAGCCAACAGTATTAGGAAGGAGAGAAAGAAAATGGGAAGATAAAAAAAACAGACACTTCCGTCTGAAAATAGATCGCGGAAGGCTATATCACGTGGCAATAAAATTTAAGAAAACAAAAAATAAAACTGTCCTACCCTTCCATTGCTCGTTCAAACATCTCTAGCATTAATCTTTTTACTCTTCACCACCAGAAGCTGCTCATTGCCATCAGGTGTTACATGCGTTCAACATTCCCCACCAACTGGAGTGAAATGACTGTTTTGGCGAAGGTGAACCTGCGTGCGTACGAGTGCCCGAGGATGCACGAGAGGAGACGCTCGGATGACTAAGCCTGACTCACACACTGCCTCTAGGGACGTAGGGATGACTCAGAAAGGCTGCGACTCCCCCCTCCCCCCTCCCCTCTTCAGAGCAGACTAGACATACGTACAAACTCAAAATGGATTAGATGTGTATGAGTCTGGGTATCAGAAACCTCAAAATATATGCACAAGGTTGAAGACCTATCCATGCGATGCGTTTTTTTAGCGCACACGATAGACCAGGACTCTCTCGTTTGACCATGCCAATCAGATAGCCTACGAATATGGGGTTAAACACACACACTAACAAACACACACACACACACGCGCGCACACACACACACACACACACACGCGCACACACACACGCGCACACACACACACACACGCGCACACGCACGCACACACACACACACGCGCACACACACACACACACACACACACACACACACGCACACGCA
This sequence comes from Penaeus japonicus, assembly GCF_977035675.1. Classification (NCBI taxonomy): domain Eukaryota; kingdom Metazoa; phylum Arthropoda; class Malacostraca; order Decapoda; family Penaeidae; genus Penaeus; species Penaeus japonicus. Next base: position 14,118,919 of record NW_028234426.1, on the reverse strand, counting down.
CACGCACACAAACATGTACGCTCACTCAGGTCGTGCAGGTACGTGATCATTACATATTCCTAATTATGCCGCAGGAATACCCAAATCTATGCTAAACACAGATTACGTGGGCGATGAAAAAAGATAAAAAAAGTGAGTATATGTAAAAGCTGCTGAGAGTAAGAGGATTTATGAAATAATACCCAGAATTAGCGTTCCCCGGCTCAGAGCAGGTTAATGTCAGAGATATTTCTTTTGTATTGAAATGTTTAGTTGTGTAGAATAGGGTATATGTGTATATATATCTGCTTGAGTAAAATGATAATGTGTG
>NW_028234426.1:14106109-14113609 GCF_977035675.1 Penaeus japonicus | reverse complement strand
TGACAGCATTAAGAATGGCCACCGAAGTGATGAGGACGTACGGTGCCAAGGGATGAGATACGCTGAGAGGCCCTTCTGGGTGATGGAGATGAAGGGTGCGTCAGGGTGGGAAGGCTTATGGGGCTAAACATCAACAGAGATCTAGTTGTTGGGTGATATGGAGTAGAAAATATCTTCCTTTGAATGATGGGACAAAGCTGAATATATCTTTATATGTGTGTGTGTGTGTGTGTGTGTGTGTGTGTTTGTTTGTTTGTTTGTTTGTTTGTTTGTTTGTTTGTTAGTTTGTTTGAATGTTTGTGTTAATGTTTATGTATGTGTTTGTATAGGTATACATGCATACATATGTATATATGTATATATATATATATATATATATATATATATGTATGTATGTATAGGTATGGATAGATAGATATAGGTATAGATATAAAAATGTATATATATATATGTATATGTATATATATGGATATATATATGGATATATATATATATATATATATATATATATATATATATATATATATATATATATGATATATATATATATATATATATATATATATAATAATATATATATATATATATATATATATATATATATACATATAATACATACATACATATATATATAAACATAGACATATAATCATATAGGTAGATATATATATATATATATGTATATATATATGCATATACATATACATATAAATATGATATATATATATATATATGTATATATACATATATATATCTCTAAACAAAAATAGGCCTAGATCCACAGTCAGTCAGGCCATATTGTGGGTGGCGGCGGAAGAGACAGCTCCTGGTGATGACAATCCCAGGAAGTCGCGTCTGACGTTCGAGTCTCCCGCTCACAAACGTCCCGAAAAATCAGCGTGAAAGGGTGTGGTGGGCGCGTAGGATGGCGTCGAGGCGGCCCTCAATTTAGCACACTTTATTGGGGCACGTATAACGCATGTCGCTTTCTCCTGGGACAGCATCTTTGACAGGGAAGGGAGAGTTCACACGTGTTGTCGTGGCATGGCAGAGGGCGTGGCAAGGTGGGTAGAAGGGGCCTCCTCGCTGGGTCTATTGATCCGCCATGCCACCTTCCGCCTCGACGCCCCGACTGCTGCAGAAAGTTGAACCCGCAGTGGACTTTTGTTATTTCATTTAGGACGTTCGAAGCTAATCCTGGACTGTATGGGCAGGGAGGCGGATGGGAAGGCGACTGGTTGAAATACTAAAGCGGTTTAGTTTTGTTCGAAAGATTTAGAGGAGCTCGGTTGGATTATTTGAGAATCATCGGATTACAAATAGACTCTTTACTGATTTTCAGGTCTTTTTGATAATACATAGTTTCTCTTGTTTCAGGTTCGTATTTGGATCTCAGTAGTGATTATAGTTTTGTATTATAGCTATGGTTTAGCCAGTATTTTTTGGGTTACTACTCGAATGCCGATGAGTAACAAGGATATATGATTTAAGGATAAGACATCAGGGTTTGATTATACAAATAGTTTGTTTGTTTTAAGATTCTTCTAATGAAAATGGTTATGCATATGCTAGTTTCTTCAAGTTTAGAATTCCATCACTGGTACCAAGCGCATCTTAAATTCGTGTCTGCAGGGATGAGATATATTGCATATTTAATCTTCTTGAATTAATCTACTTGGAACGCATACGAGTAGAAGTAGTAGACAAACATGAAAATCAATATCCTGAATCGCCTGTTTAAATGAAATCTACTGAAACTTGAATGAGCATCAGTTCATTATTGCCACGAGAGAGCGCTCTAATTGTTCCCATGGAAACTTATTTATTTTGGCGCTACAGTTTAGCCTGAAGCCGGAGATTAGGTGTGTGTTTTGGTTATGGGAGCCTCTGCCATCCCACGTCATGTAGCTAATGGGGGAACGGAGTGATGGCAAGATTTATTAGCCCAGCACGTGTTGCTCGATGACAGACCCTGCCATAACAGAAGCGTGGCGATCTGGAAACTATTGACCCGGTAGGAGGGGAGGCGGGGGCCAGGGAAACAGTATTGACCGTTGAAACGACCCTTCTGTTTCTCCCCTTGCCCCCTCCTGTTCCCCCTCGCCCTTATTTCGATCCTTCCTCATTCTCATTTACCTGGAAATTAAGCTGAAATATTACGGAATCACTGACGCGGCTTGACGTTGATACATGTCTGGTACATTTTAGTCTCTTCTAGAAGCATCACATCTTTGCTTCCCTCCTCCAAACTGGGTGCTTCTTAACTCACCGAGTCCCATCCTCCCAGCGCCTCGTCTCACGCACCTGCTTTGCACATTCTGCACGACAGCTGCCGCACTCACTCCTCCGTGTCATATCCGCCATCGTCCTCCCCTCAGCCTCCTGCACCCTCAATCGACAGCCACGCCCTTGAACCTTATCATAACACACCTCAACCTCACCCCACCTATGCTGGGGGCGCCGACCCTGCATGGGGGGCTGTGTCATGTTGATACGATCAAAGCAGAAGCCTTATCACAGGTGGAGGAAGTTGCAGGAAGTCATTCATCCTCCCCCTCTCACTCTGCGTGGGCAATACCTCGACTCCGCCCCTCCCCCTTTCTCCCAACCCCCGACGTTGCCATCAATCAATCTTGAACGATCGACAAAATGTCTAGGGGACTATAAACAGACTCGACAGACAGTTGTCGTTTTGGTTCTCGTCTCTTTAATTTAAAGAGGTAATTTTGTTCTTTATTTATCATGTAGATTTATTTTCGCCAGCACACCCGCATGGAAATTGGGATCAATCTCTCCTCATGACTTCTCTCCATGCAGCATCCTGCCATCGTCACAAGCCACGTAATCTTCCTCTTCCCCAGCCATTCTCTCGCCCTTGCTACTCTCACCAGGAAGCCGCCACCGCCCACGCCTCTGCCACCACCGCCGGCAGTGGATTGACACCACTTGTGCTTCGCATCTAGTGTTTCTTTCCGTTTGGTGTCCTCGGACTTCCTGTCTTGGCATCCTATCCATTCCATCCCTCCCATTCGCATACCATTCACACTAGAACGTTAGTGAAATCTGAATCATTCGTCTTTTCTTTCGTTTCCTCTTCGTCTTCATCTCCCTGTATTTATTTTCTTATTCATTTTCATCTTGTGGGATTATGCATATCATCTGAAAATCAGTCGCCGGTCCGGTCATAAGGGACAGTTGCCAATAATAGAAACAGGAAGCAGTGAGTGCGCTCACTTTTGATAAAGAACCGTAGCATGACACATCGCGATTATTTATCGCATACCTGAGTAAACGTAGTTGCTACTATGGAATTCGCGTAAATGGTTGAAGTGCGTGCAGGAACTTGATAGCGGTATGCAAAATTAAGTAGAACACGATGCCTCCATCTGTTAACCCCTCCCTAGATTTCTCTTCACCTTCAAGCTCGATTTACACACGCAACTCAGATCAGTGCATATTGCCATTTATAATTACCTTATCGAAATATTCATAACGCATTCTTTCCCCCGGCAGTTCTGGGAGATCATCAGCGATGAGCACGGCATCGACCCAACAGGCACTTACCGCGGGGACCATGACCTGCAGCTGGAACGAATCAACGTTTACTACAATGAGGCGACCGGTGGCAAGTAAGTACAACGCGGGGCAAGCGCCAAACGCGCCAGTCATGTCGGACAGGGAGGGATCAAGGGGCTAAAAAAAGAAAAACAAAAAGTCAGGGTGTAGGGGTTGTATTTCATAGAGAGCTCAGACGCTTGTCCTTGTTAAACTGCATGATTTGATTGTCGGTGTTACAGTTTCAATTTGAAGATGGTTTTTTAAATTAATATGTAAGAGAAAGTTTCATATCTTTTGAAACTACTGGGGAATTTAGAATGCTCTGGATGTCAATGTATCAATGCCTGACATAGTTTTTGTTTGATCTTGTGATGATTGACCTTTGTTATTCTTATACATATCTTTCTTCTCAGATATGTGCCTCGAGCCATCCTTGTGGACCTCGAGCCCGGCACGATGGATTCCGTCCGATCCGGACCCTTCGGCCAGCTCTTCAGGCCAGACAATTTCGTGTTCGGTGAGTGATTGCGGGAAATAGTTTAAAGTATGGTCAATATAGATGAACTATATGTATTTCTTTTACATTCATTGTCTACAATGAAAGGTTTGCCTCATTGCCAATGACTAAAATTGACGCAACTACAGGTCAGAGCGGAGCTGGCAACAACTGGGCCAAGGGGCACTACACAGAGGGCGCCGAGCTCGTGGACTCAGTCTTGGACGTAGTTCGCAAGGAGTCCGAAGGCTGCGACTGCCTCCAGGGCTTCCAGCTCACACACTCCCTCGGGGGCGGCACAGGCTCTGGCATGGGCACGCTGCTCATCTCCAAGATTCGTGAAGAATACCCCGACCGTATTATGAACACATTCTCTGTTGTGCCTAGCCCTAAGGTTTGTTGTTTCTTTTTTCTGTAACGTGGTGGATATATTTATTACACTCTTCAAAAATATTGTTTTCCTATTGGCTTGTGCAGAGGTTTGGTAATGGATTTTTTATTAATAAAGGTCAGTGTATGTAAAGTTCTCTCTGCTCATCTTTCAGGTATCCGACACCGTGGTTGAGCCTTACAACGCCACTCTGTCAGTCCATCAGCTCGTAGAAAACACAGACGAAACTTACTGCATCGATAACGAAGCGCTTTACGACATTTGCTTTAGGACACTTAAGCTCTCAACTCCCACCTACGGCGACCTGAATCATCTAGTTTCACTTACAATGTCCGGTGTCACTACCTGCCTGCGCTTCCCTGGTCAACTGAATGCTGATCTCCGCAAGCTGGCCGTCAACATGGTACCCTTCCCTCGACTTCACTTCTTCATGCCCGGCTTCGCTCCTCTCACTTCTCGCGGCTCTCAGATGTACCGCGCCCTCACTGTGCCTGAGCTCACCCAGCAGATGTTCGATGCCAAGAACATGATGGCCGCTTGTGACCCCCGCCACGGCCGCTACCTTACCGTCGCCGCGGTGTTCCGAGGTCGCATGTCCATGAAGGAAGTCGACGAACAGATGCTGAACATCCAGAACAAGAACTCCTCCTACTTCGTGGAATGGATTCCCAACAACGTTAAGACCGCCGTGTGCGACATTCCTCCCAGAGGAATCAAGATGGCCGCCACCTTCATCGGCAACTCCACCGCCATTCAGGAGCTGTTCCGCCGCATCTCCGAACAATTCACCGCTATGTTCCGTCGAAAGGCTTTCCTCCATTGGTACACCGGCGAGGGCATGGACGAGATGGAGTTCACCGAAGCAGAGTCCAACATGAACGATCTGGTGTCCGAGTACCAGCAATACCAGGACGCCACCGCCGAAGAAGAGTACGAGGATGAAGAGGAACATGCTGAGGAGGCCTAAGGCGCCTCCGGCTTGGTTCCTGAGGTCATCGACAGAGGGCTCTGTTACGTCCCCCTCAAAGACTGTTGGTATTCTCATGCTTCGTACCTACTTATGTAAGAATGTCGACATGAACAACAAAAACAAGATCTCAAAAGCCAAGGAGTCGTGTACTCACTTGCCTCTAGGTTGCTACTTTTTTCCTTTCTCTTAAGGTCATTTCTATACCTCATGGGTTTAAACATTTTTTTTTCTGTTTCATCTTTAGATATATTCGTTACACAACAAATTAAAGGAAATTTGTTGTTTATGGAGAACAAAAAATTAGAGATATAACGCACTCAAATTAGTGTAAATTTTTGAGAGGAGCAAAGTGGAAGATCATTCCATGACACAACGTGCTAATACACTGCCAATTGACTCATGACTGATGGTGTCTTTCACTTGCTTCACTCACACGATCTGGGTCTAGAACAAAGGCATTAAAACTTCACCGCCATGTTCCTGGGCTTGCCTCGGCCAACCGTCGTCGCTCTAACGTCATTGTTCAGAACAGCGCCAAAAGAATTAATTGCTAATGGGAACTTGAATAGTAAGGAACACGTCAGTTAGGCCGGAAGTATTACTAAATAATTCATCATTTTATCTTTCACTTGTAACGGACTAAAGCTGTAATTATACTGGAAATACAATTTACCGCATTAATCTTAAGACTTGTGCCATTTAAATCACAGTATTAATGGTAAATTACCCAACCTTTTCAGAATTCTGTACTCCTATCCCAGCTTTCGGTAATTGGTGTTCAATGCGTAATTTTATCGTGTACTTTACATCATTTACGTATTTCATTATGGCAAGTGAAGATCATCCGACTCATAATTTTAACCCGAGACATTTAAAAAAATACTTGCGTCCCACATCGTTCTTCTGCCCTTACTAATCACCTTCCGAGGGACATTACATGCCATTAATTTCTTGGTCCTAAAATCATTTCAATTTTTATTTTCTATTTCCAATCATTTCATTTTTGTAGAACACGTAGGAGGACAGTATTTTCATCTTAATTTCACCACTGCAGCTGTATCTTTAATAAAGATATTTGTATGGTATTTACAATATTTCATTGAGCTTTATTCCTTTGCTATAAAGAAGTGTTCATCACACATACATACACACACACACACACACACACACACACACACACACATATATATATATATATATATATATATATATATATATATATATATATATATATATATATTTATATATTTATATATGTGTGAGTGTTGACACATAAGTATCTCTATTAACCTGCCTATATATACACATACAAATAAGTTTATTTATACAAATACCTATATTTCTCTCCCTCTAATATATATTAACATCCATACATCTATTTATCTATCTATCAATATATTTACATACATACATACACTCATGCATACATACATACACACACACACACACACACACACACACACACACACACACACACATATATATATATATATATATATATATATATATATATATATATATATATATATATATGGAGAGAGAGAGAATAAAGAAAATTAAATTAAGAATCATGAAAATAAAAGTCTTAAAAAAAGTAAACGAATTTTCTCATCCAGAAAGAAATGCACTGCCAGAGACTAGTTCCATTTCAAAGATTATTGCTCTTACAATTCAGTAAAGCATAAAGAAATGACAAAGTACCACATCAGTAGCGGTACACTACTCTGACTAAAACGGCATTTTTCACAAACCTCGAGTAAAGTGAGTGCGCACATCTGCTTTTGTTATTCCCCCATTTATGCGGCAAAAAATATGGGAGCTACTCGGATACACTTGGGATCATTTATCATCTACGTCTACTTCTAGAGCGAAACTAATGGGCAGTCTTTTATATAAACAAAAATGTTATCATATCTTTTAATATTTCCATACTAAGTCTCATGGATAGAAATGCAGATATGGAGTTACAAGTAGAAATTTATGAGAATAGCACGACTAACAGATAAGCATAGACATACTCACACGCACATACACAAACACACACACACATATATAGATTTGTGTGTACTTACACAAATAAGTATA
>NW_028234426.1:14093609-14101109 GCF_977035675.1 Penaeus japonicus | reverse complement strand
TGTCACAAAATACTTCCCAGCCGAAGTCTCACTACGTGTTTTAACGTCGGAACTTTTACCTCCCGAAAGACGCCTTTTTACAAGTCCAAAAGACCTTGACACATTCTTGCGTCTGTTCACACACGATCTTACGGAGCTGAAGTTTAGCGTAAAAGACATTTTCTATTTATTGAAACTTTAATCCTTTACCGGCGTGTTTCTTATCGTGTTGTTTACAAGGCAGACGATGGGCTTATTTACCTTCGTTTGTCAAATGAGAAACTACACTTAGGAATCGGATAAATATTACTAAGTAGGAGACATATCACAATTCCTTGTAAATTTTATTTCTACCATAAGATAAGTATAAAATACTTATATCACAATGTACGATAACATTAACCATTCGCCAAATCATCTAATCCAGTTGAAAAACTCTTACATCAGGATCTCATTATCCGAAATGAAATATTATATAAAACCAAAAATATCACGCACAAGGAACTAAACACAATAAAACATAAACACACAATAAATCCCGACATTTCCCCCTCTAAAGATCAGAAAAAGAGAAGCGAGTCACACCATCATGTTCCCCGAGCGCACGCCTCGTCCGACACGCTGATAACTTAACACACGTCCCTCTCGAAGGCCAACTCGGTAAAGTCTAATCAAAGTATGGCTAACACTTAATACTGTGACTCACCAGATGTTAGCTAATGGGAACTCTGTTTAAGGAAGGGTGTGTTATGAAAATCGGGTATTGGTTACTTGGTGGTGGTTTGATCGGCTGGAATAAGCGGATCAGTTCTTGTCTTTCAGTGACTATGTAGTGTGTACGTGTCTCATTGATGTATGTAAACGTTATAGTATGGTAGTTTAGAAAGATTAGGGTTTACCCGGTAATAGAACTTCATTTACACCATACAGTTGGAATTTATTCTAAGTTTTCTTCCCGTTTAGTTTTGTTTTCAGTAAATTCCAATAGATTTATTCTGCCGTGATGGCATGGTGTTTATTGGTATACTCTAATGCTGCAGAAAAACAACAAAATTATCATGATAATTTTAACACATTGCCTGTTGACTAACTTTCTATTAAGTTAGTGTAGATGTGAAGGTGTATTGCAGTTGATAGATGTAATAAAATGTCAGAAAGTTATATCAGCAATGCTATCAGATATTTTATTCCTAATTAGTCACTGGTATTTAAAGACTGCCTAAATAAAGGAAGTATGGAAGCAAAATATTGATTAATTGGATTTCTTATTAGGATGGTTGCATACAATGTAGAAATTGATATTGTCTTAACCCATTGGTCCCAGTTTTAAATAGATATTTGTGCAGTAGGATGGCTGGTTTACATTGCCTGGCACGGTGCCATCCGAGTCTATGACCGACTCTACCTTTGCAGCAAATCATGTCATCTGCTGTTAATGGGTTAATAGACATTATATATAGTAAACTTGCCAATTAGTATCAGAGTTTGGTAAATTTTCCAAATAGCACTGTGTTACAAAATATTGTGAAAGAGGTATGGATAGATTCCTCTCCCCCTCTACCACCCATATATAATTGTCTTTACCTTGGATTCCCCCCTCATTTACCCCACTATCTAGACCTAGGTAGTATGAGAGGGCATGAATTATATTTGGGAAATAGCAGGATAAATTATGAATAGGGGGCATATTTTGCCTGTAAAACCTTAACCCAATAATCTACCTAACCTTTGCTAGTTTTGAAGTTATCCCTAGCCAAGGACCCAGTTTTCAAGGAAATTGCAGGGTAAAATTCAAACCTGGGGCATATTTTATCTACAAAATCTTAGCCCAATGACTTACCTAACCTTAGCTGGTTTTCGACTTTTCCCTGCTACCATCCCCACCCTGGAATTCAAATACTCTCCTTGTATTGATGGCTACTGATGAGCTGTGGACTAGATAAACCCTCAAAGGTGAGTAGCAGAAAATGCTACAAAATTGAGGGGTCGGGGGTGGGAGGTAATGTCAAATATGTATGAGTAACATTAAATGAGAGGAGTCCACTAATACCACTTTTGTAGTATCTAGAGATGTGGCACTATTTGGAAAATTTACCCAGAATTTCTCCCTACCATGGGAAAAAAAGGGACAATAGCCAACTTCTTTTTAAGAGGTAATGATCACTTAAGTTAGCTTAGATTGAACATTAAAATTCCAGATATACTCAAGATTCCATCTGTGTATTTTAGGGATTCACTTTTGCCTAAAAAGTTTGTTATTCTGATATTATTTCCTATATTACAAGAGATCCTAAAAAAGAACTTCCAGTGATTAATTATTAGTTATTAATTAAATGAGTTAAACATTTGTAGTATACTTGTTTCAATAAGACTGATTTTATTAATTCATATAAATAATTACAGAAATTGAAGAAGATGGATGACATTGAAGACCTTATAAAAGACGATGGTGAAGTTTTGGTTCCCCGCAATCGCAATGCAGTGATGCCAAGAGTACGTCGGCGTAAAGGAACTCAAACAGCTAAAGAGGTTTGTAAGAATATTGTGTGTATGAAAGACAGTTCCTAGAATAGATTTTCTTTATAACTAAGTTTATGCATTCAGACTAGAAATGGACATATTTTTCATTTCTGAATTTTATATGCTCAGTGATTCTTCCAGTAATAAAGAGAGAAGCTGTTGCATGTTACATATATATATTTTTTTAAACCATAACAGAATGATGAATGTGAAGGAGAGTGTGACAGCATCATCCCGGGAACACAAAAAGTGTACCTCAAGACCTGGGGGTGTGCACACAACAGCTCAGACAGCGAGTACATGGCAGGACAACTAGCTGCATATGGTTACAAGATCATTGGTAAGTTAGCTACTGATACATGTTGAATAATTAAAAATGTACTGTGTTGAATACTCATGTAGATTTATATTACCTATCATGTCACAACAATACGAAGACTATAATATGTAGAAAGGTAAAAGCTGTAGTAATAGAATTTGAACGCTATGCACTATTGTAAATGAAATTAACAAAATATAAAAGCTATCATGAGAAAGAAATAACTTTTTAATCTTGCTTTCAGAGGATAAGCAGTCTGCTGATGTCTGGGTTCTGAACAGTTGCACTGTTAAGAGCCCAGCCGAGGACCATTTTCGCAATGAAATAAAGGCAGGAAGAGAAGCTGGGAAGAAGGTGGTTGTTGCAGGCTGTGTTCCACAAGGTTTGATATGCTCTCACTTTTTTTTCACCTTTATATATTTAGTGTGCCCTGTGCCTGGAATAGCTTATGACTGTATGCTCTGTGCTAGATGAATGAGAGAGTAAAACAATTAGATAAAAGCGGTATAAATGAGACTGAATATTTTCACAACACAAGAGATGTAATTTACGCGTTTCAGGTTACCTCGTCTTCAGAACGGGGTAACCCGAAAATGCGTAAATTACATCTCTTGTGTTGAGAAAATATTGTCTCATTTATACCACTTTTATCCATTTGTCACAATGAACTCAGCTCAGAGTAAAACAATTTTTAGAATTTTGAAATCTTGAGTGCATAATCATGTTAATATTTTTTTGCTTAGGTAAATATGGCATTAATATCAAAGATATTGAAGTGTAGGAATCCAGATAACTTTAATAGGGAATAGAGACTGGCACTCTGGTGGAATGCATTTAAAGTTCAAGATCAAGTTTGTATGAAAATCATTAGATAGCAGCTCTCATGCAAGAGGGAAAGACATGATTAATATTGCTGAATCTGACATTTACTTTCTTCTTTTATGTTTTTTATTTCATAGGTGCCCCACAGTCAGAATTCCTTCAGGGACTAAGTGTTGTTGGTGTTCAGCAGATTGATCGTGTTGTTGAAGTGGTTGAGGAGACACTTAAAGGTAATGTTTTGTGAGGCAAATGTGATGTTATATATAACCAAAATCATTTACTACAGAATGTTTAATCTTCTTGAGATTTTTTCACAAATGAAAGAAAATGTACTTACTGCTCTTAGTTTGCCTTTAACCCATTCGTAATGGGTGACTTGATATCACGTCATGCAAATATTTCACTGCTGCTGGATGACGTCCTATTGTGTCATGATTTCTCGCTCAAAACATACGTTTTACATCCTTACATATATATAATGATAGGAGTTCCATTTGTATATACACATTTTTACTCGCTTGTGAAAATAATGTAAACTACAAAAGCCTTTATTATCACCCAGTTGAAGTGGGTGGGTGAAAAGCACTCATAGAGCCGCAGCACTGTATTGTGCTGGAAGAGGTCTTGCATTTAAGTATCATTGTTGTCTATGATTGGAAAATAGTAAAAATAACTGAATAATAATAAGAATGAATATCAAAATGAAAAGAATGTGACCACATTTTTTGAGACCTAGAAAGGAAGCTGAAATTTCTAACTGGCAAGTTTGGCCAATTTCCCTCTTATTTTAAGTTTGTTACATTTTTTATTTTAATTTTTTTCATCACAGACTGTCTTCTGTCAATGCTCTTAACATGTCACATTCTCATATAGTGACAGGTATGGAAGAACAGGTGAATTTTTGTATTTGCATATTAACCCACTCAAGGACGGGGCATTTCTAGCCTGAAATGATGCCGGGCTTGCGGGGCTTAGGCCTAAATCAATTAAATGGCTGGCACAATACTGTGCCGCCCGGCTACTGGGCTTTTGAATGAGCGGTACAGTACTGTACCACCCGTCCAGAGAGGGTTAATAGTATTTGTAAATAAATATATTTAACAGTATTGCACCTTTTCTCCAGGCAATTCTGTACGGCTGCTGGGTCAGAAGAAAGAGCATGGTAAAAAGCAAGGAGGAGCCTCACTGCTCTTACCAAAAGTGAGAAGAAATCCTCTCATTGAAATCATATCCATCAACACAGGATGCCTAAATCAGTGTACTTACTGCAAGACCAAGCATGCACGAGGTCAACTTGGATCATACCCAATTGGTAAGTGTTACCCGTTTGTAATCAGGTTCTGGTGTTGCTGTGTGCCTTCATCTCTGTACATGACGTCTGGGTAACCTATTTCAGTCCAGCCTAATACTTGCAGAGGAGATTGTTGCTCGAGCCAAACAGTCCTTTACTGAAGGCGTGTGTGAGATATGGCTCACCTCAGAGGACACAGGGGCATATGGAAGAGATATTGGTGTCACACTCCCAGATCTTTTGTGGAAACTCGTGGAGGTTATACCTGAAGGCTGCAGGCTAAGATTAGGCATGACAAATCCACCATACATTTTAGACCATTTAGAGGTGAGTTGTGAGCTACAACTTGAATGATGTTTATGGAGCACATGGAAATTAGTCTGAGAGAATAAGAGGGTTTAGGTTTTTCAAATTAAATAACTATTTCAAGTTATGATACAAACAACAAATACGATCAATTCCATATTAAGTGAAAGAAAATAAAACTTAAATGTTTTCATTGATTATTTCAGGAAATAGCCAAGATTATGCAGCATCCTAGAGTTTATGCTTTCTTGCATGTCCCAGTTCAAGCTGCAAGTAATGGAGTCCTGGCTGATATGAAAAGAGAATACACTGTTGAAGAGTTTTGCAGAGTCGTAGATTTTTTGAAAGAAAAGTATGTATTTATTATTATTATCTTTTATTTTCTACCAGTCAAATTTATTCTTTGTTGTTGAAAGAGCTCAGTTTTACACACCATAAAATATACATCTCATTCTGGTTTGTCAAATATTTACTAAACAGCGGAGTAGCAAATTTTGAACTGTTGTATACGAAGGAAAATAGTGAAATCTTTCCAAAGCTGAATCAAATATTTCTGTACATATGAAATTCATTGTAAAAAGCAAATTATGCCTTTATTGAGGCAACCTTACTGACAGTGTGATTAACCTATATGCTCAATTGAGTCAGCTCTAACTTTAGTATTTGATAAAATTGCAGATATATGTTCATTACTTCAGTCTGCTACAGATTCTTTATCAGAGATTATAATTACTTATCCATGTAGTAAAGGCAATGCAAACCATTATTACTTTCACTACAATTTAAAGGCCAAGGTAATAATTTTCTAATCTAGTTTGAGTATAGTTAATTATATGTTTTTTTAAATCTACTTTTCAGAGTCCCAGGAATCACAGTAGCAACAGACATAATCTGTGGTTTCCCTACAGAGACAGAAAAAGATTTCCAGGAGACTATAGAACTGTGTAGGCGTTATAAATTCCCCTCCTTGTTCATCAATCAGTTTTATCCACGACCAGGGACTCCTGCAGCTAAGATGCAAAGAATACCAACAAAAGAGGTAAATATATATCTTGTATGAAAATGGTTTAGGAAATAAAAAGTATTTGGTTTATCTATGTTAATTTACAAAGGGCACTTGTAGAAAGGAGTGCATACATAGAAGACAGTAATAATATAGTGTTTACATGTTTTGATGATTATGTAGTTTTACATTATTGATATTAATAATTTGCAGAAAATAATGAATACTATATTTTTCTAGTTTTCAAGACATATTTCAGTTATGTCCTTTAGAACAAATGCCCCATTCATTCAGTAAATTTTATTCTGCCAACTCCTATTCCACATTGCCAGTAACTGCGATAGTAACTGAAAGTCAATGTAAATTACAAAGTATTGAAATTTATGGAGTTGTGTGCAATTCAATAGATCAAGAAAGAACACATTAAGAATGGGATTTGTGCTCCTCTAGTTTTAGAAAGGTCAAGAAAGCATGAAAGTATGAAAGTGTTGTATGATAAGTCAAGAAAATATTTATGATATTTATTAAATTATGAAGATGATACCATTTAGTGATCAAAATAGCTAGCTTCATATTGTAAATAAGTTGTGGAAAATACTAAATTCCTGTTAAACTTGAACTAATTGGTTAGGTTTAAATATTGTATTTATAGAGTTTTAGATGAATATTCACCAGAGCTTTAGGAAAACTTGCTCATGAACAAAAATGTATTTTTAGTGGCCCACAGTCAAATAATCTTTATTTCTTAATAATTTGATTATTATGTTTTAGAAGGTATTTAGAGCTGAGTTACTGAAAAGCTGTTAAGATTAATTTCATATAAACTCAGTTATGACTCCTTCAATTTATGTCTCTTGAAGACTTGGAGACATCCTTATCTTGTATGCTTTTCCAATTTTTTTGATGCTTCTCTTCTCAGTTCTTGAATATTTTATCCATAATTAGATAAACTTGGCAATTCCATTTTCTAATTGTCCCAACCCACTTTAATCAAAAGTTAATTATCAACTAAAATAATTGGATAAATAATCATTGCAGATTCATATGATATATCATTATTCATTATGTAGCTTCCCCTTTTTTTGGCTAATATGTATTTTACATTAATAAAACCAATAATTTTTAAACCATGATTATTTTGTTCTGCTTACATTTATGTATGAGAATAATATTACTTGTTTCTTGATTGGTTCAAGCCTTGCCATTAGCCATGTTTTGGATTAGTATATATCATGCAGGTTCTCAATTTCATTGTATATT
>NW_028234426.1:14058609-14073609 GCF_977035675.1 Penaeus japonicus | reverse complement strand
CTGTTATCTGTAGATGTTATTACTGATACACAGATATATATATATATATATATATATATATAATATATATATATATATATATATATATATGTATATATATATATATACATATATATATATATATATATATATATATATATATATGTATATATATATATATATATATATATATATATATATATATATATATATATATTATATATATATATATATATATATATATGATTCGCTTAATGAAAAATAAAGAAACCGTAAATGGACGGTAAATAATCGTTACGTAAATTAGTTTCTCTTTCTCTCTCTCGCTCTCTCTCGTTCGCTCTGGTTATCTCTTGTTCGCTCTGGCTCTCTCTCGCTCTAGCTCTTTCTTTCGCTCTGGCTCCATCTCTCTCGCTCTGGCTCCATCTCTCTCGCTCTGGCTCTTTCTCTCTCCCTCGCTCCCACTCTCTCTCTCTTGCTCCCTCTCACTCGCTCTGGCTCTCTCTCACTCGCTCTGGCTCTCTCTCACTCGCTCTGGCTCTCTCTCGCTTGGTCTAGCTCTTTCTCTCGCTCTGGATCTTTCTCTCTCCCTCGCTCCCACTCTCTCTCTTGCTCCTCTGGCTCTCTCTCGTTCTCTCTCTCTCTCTACTCTCGTTCGTTCTTTGGCACTTTCACTTTGTAATTTGTTTACTGCACTTAACTTTAGGATAAATGATGCTACAGGCATGTAAACACGACATTTATTTTAAAATGAGACACAGGTGGATGGGAATCGTTACGGAAGCCAGGTGTCGTAATCGGTCGTTTCTTTGCTGACTTTTGTTTTTTGTTTCTTTTATTTGTTCGTTTTTACCTGCTTTAATTGTTTGTTCATGCCCGTTTTTTCTAGTTTATTTTAGTGTCCGTTTTTATACAAGATTGTTCTTGTATTTTGCTCGTTTTGTATGGTAGTTTTATATATTTTCGAGTTGCGAGTTTTATACTGTATTTGAATTGTCGTTCCACAATTCTACATAACTATTACTCATAATGATATGTATGCGCATGCCCGTAGATGGACTTAGATGCCCGTTTTCCTATGGACTGCCCCGTTGTTAGAGGGCGTTCACCACCCTATCAATATGCCCCTCATACCCATGTAGATAGGTGGGAGTCTTGCACAGCGCCATCTTTCCCGATTATGTTGCAGGTCGCAGGATTTTGCATATTGTGTTGGCTGAGAGAGATAAGTAGGATGTGCATTCTAGGAATTTATTGAGGTCCTTAACAACAACCTCACTGGTCTGTCTGGTAGAAGATTGTGGTTACTACCGGCCTCGCTTGTCTTTTATTCATCCTTTTTTATCAGGTCATGTAATTTTTCTGTCCTTTGTCCTGTTTGCTTTTTCCCCCCTTACTATTAACCCATTACAGAGGGGGGCAGATTTGCTTGGCCAGGACGGACAAATTCTCTCTCTCTGTATAAGTCTCTGTATTTTAGATTGCCCTTTTGTTATACGCTCATATATAGAAAACATGATGGCTGGAAGACGTTGCTCTTTTAATTAATTGATTTAAACACGGATCAAGTTACTCATCTTCCAGAAGCAAGTATGTTCATGGAAGGATTTTAAATGAATAGGAAACTACAGTCACTATTTTATGTCTCTCTCTTTCTCTCTCTCTCTCTCTCTCTCTCTCTCTCTTTCTCTCTCTCTCTCTCTCTCTCTCTCTGCCTCTCTCTATTAATACCTGTCACAGGTAATGAGTCATTATTATTATCATCATTCTTACTATTATTACTACTATGATTATAGCTATTATTGTGTTGTATGTTACCATTTCGACTCAAATATTGAGATCTTATAACGACAGTAACGATAATAATCATATTAGTAAGAACAGAGCAACAAAAACAACAATGATAGTTCCTATGGTATCAATACTCTCAGTAATGGCCAACACTAGAAAGAATACTACCATCATGATAAAAAGATAACTCTACACAAAAACACAAAGAAACAAAAATAATGACGATAATAACAAAAAATGAAATGATGCTTATCTTTTTAAACTTTAATACAATACACAGAACAAAGGTTAACCTCTCCTTTATTTCACGAGAGACCAGGGATCGATTGATACCTGTAAGCACTTTCCACGTGTTTGTGTTATGCGTTCTAATGATTTTATTTTCATTTATCACCAATAAGCAAAATCTTTAATAAAGAGATGTAATAATTAATTCAAGTATGTCGAATAACTTATTTTAACATCTATGTCTCTATTCATATATCTATATATAAATGAATCTCAACATTTATCATTAAATATATAAAAATGTGATTAAAACATGATAATGAGGATAATGATAATCATAATTATAACAATGGTGATAACGATGATAATAACAGTAACAGCAATAATCGAATGATTATGACACTTATGACAATACTAGTAGTACTGAAAAGATGATGCTGTTAATAATAACATCAAGGTTGATAATGATGATCTTGATATCAAAGATAATGGTGATGTTAACGATATTAACAATTATGTTCATATTTGATGATATAAAGATATTGGTAACAATTATACCGATGACAATAACAACCATAATAATGCATTTTTGTCATTATTTGTCATTATCATTATCATCATCACCATCATCATAATTCTTCTTCTTATTATTATCATTATTAGTATCATCATCATCCTCATTATCATTATTATTAGCATCATGATCATTATCCTTATTTCATCATTAGTATTGGCATTATCATGACAATATCATCATTATCATCATCGTCATTTCTATCGTCTTTTTATTATCAACATGATTATTATTGTAATCATCATTAAGTTCTGCATCAACCTCATTGATACTGCTGCCATGTATATAATTTCTCAATATATGTTAATGATGATAATCATTATTGTTATTGTTGCTGGTGTAGTTAATATCATCATTGTTATTATCATGCGTGCTAGGGGTTGCCGATCCCTGCATTGTAGGATTGATCCCGATTAATAACGTTGAAAATAATGAAAAAGGATGATGATAATAACTAATAACAATAATGATAGTCATTGTCACGAAAAAAAATGCTTACCGGTATCAACGGCAGGGATCGATCCCCGGTCTCTCGCGTAGCAGGCGAGAGCTTACCCGCTGTACCACGTCTTCTGATTGATTCATTTGATCCTTTAGTATAATTTCAATTTTGTAATCATTATAGTGTGTGTGTGTTTCTCTTCCTTTCGCTCTCTCTCTCTCTCTCTCTCTCTCTCTCTCTCTCTCTCTCTCTCTCTCTCTCTCTCTCTCTCTCTCTCTCTCTCTCTCTCTCTCTCTCTCTCTCTCTCTCTCTCTCTCTCTCTCTCTATTCTGTCTCTTTCTCTCTCTCTCTCTCTCCTCTCTCTCTCTTTCTCTCTCTCTGTCTGCCCCCCCCCCCCTCCCTCTCTCTCTGTCTCTCTTTCTCTCTCTCTCTCTCTCTCTCTCTCTTTCTCTCTCTCTCTCTCTTTATCTCTCTCTCTCTGTCTTTCTCTACCTCTCTCTCTCTCTTTCTCTTTCTGTCTGTCTGTCTATCTTCCCCCCTCCCCCTCTCTCTCTCCTCTCTCTCTATTCTGTCTCTTTCTCTCTCTCTCTCTCTCTCCATCTATCTATCTATCAATCTGTCTCTCTCTCTCTTTCTCTCTTTCTCTCTCTGTCTCTCTCCCCTCTATCTCTCTCTCTCTCTCTCTCTCTCTCTCTCTCTCTGTCTATCTATATATCATTCTCTCTCTCTCTCTCTCCCCCCTCCCGCGAATAGTAATAGTGAAAATATAGAAAAATGACAATGACAACAGCTGATAACAATAATAATATTAATTGACACGAAAAAAATGCTACCAGGTATCAACGGCGGGGATCGATCCCCGGTTTCTCGCGTAGCAGGCGAGGGGTTAACCGCTGTACCACGTCTTCTGATCAAGAAAAAGGATCATTAAGTATGATTTCAATTTTGTAATCAATATAGTGTGTGTGTGTTTTTTATTTCTTTTGCTCTCTCTCTCTCTCTCTCTCTCTCTCTCTCTCTCTCTCTCTCTCTCTCTCTCTCTCTCTCTTTCTCTCTCTCTGTCTGCCCCCCCCCTCTCTCTCTGTCTGTCCCCCTTTCTCCCTCCCTCTCTCTCTCTCTCTCTCTCTCTCTCTCTCTCTCTCTCTCTCTCTCTCTCTCTCTCTCTCTCTCTCCCTCCCTCCCTTCCTCCCCCCCCTCTCTCTCTCTTTCTCTCTCTCTCTCTCTCTCTCTCTTCTCTCTTTTTCTTTCCTCTCTCTCTTTTCTCTCATTCTCACTGAGGTATTGTATCATCATGATGATTAGTATCATCGTGATGACAAAATAGCCATACAAAAAACACAAACAAACAAAAATAATGGTGATAATAACAACAAAAAACTAGTACAATATTTGGTACAATGATTAACGAGAGACCGGGGACCGTTGATACCTGTAAGCACTTTTCATGTATTTATGATATGCGTACTAGTGATGTTAATTTCATTTATCACCAACCAGCACAATCTTTAATAAAGAGATGTAGTAATTAATTCAAATATGTCGAATAACTTATCTTAGCATTTATGTATCTATCTATCTCACCATCTATCATTAGATACATAAACACATTAAAAAAAAACATGATAATGATGAGGATAATCATAATTATAAAAAAATGATAATAATGATGATAATAGTTATAATCATAACAATGATGATAATGATGATAATAACAGTAGCAGCAACAATCAGAATAATACGAATGACAATAGAAGTACTGAAGGGATGATACTTAATAATTACGTCAAGAGTGATAATGATGATCTTAATATCAATGATAATGATGATGTTAATGATACTGACAATTATGTTGGTATTTAATGACATAATAGTAATGATGATAATGGAAACAATCATATCATTATTATCACCATCATCATCATTATCATATTCTGATTTTTATCATTATTACCATCATTATTAGTAATATCATATTCATCCTTGTTATCCTTGAAAGTAGTATAATAATCATTATCATTATTTTACCATTTGTATTGTCATTATTATTACAATAATCGTCATAACATTTGATATCAATGGCATCATCATCATCGTAATTTTTATTGTTTGTATCATTAACAAGATTATCACTACTATTGTAATCATCATTGTGTACTACATCATCATCATTAATATTTCTACCATGTATATAAATTCACAATATATGTTAATGATGATAATCATTATTGCTATTGTTGCTGTTGCCATAGTTGATATCATCTTTGTTATTATCATCATCATTTTCATTATAGATATCTCGCAGCATTGATATAATTTTCATTACTATTACTATCGTCATTATCACCTTCAATTCCCCTTACAAGTTTTAGTGTAAGTGATAAGTCTATTTCCCTTTTTTACATTATGAACCTCATTAAGGAATCAATTAACCACCAAAATGACTCGTAGGAAACTGATACTTGTTCAGCTTGTTCTAAACTGAACAACTGACGCCTATAACATACAGCTTTCCGCTTCTTAAAAGAGCTCTGAGAAGTTCAACGCGACAGGAAGCAAGGATCCCCGTGTTACCATCACGTACTTACGAAAATGGGATAGTTGTCCGTAGACTTTGTTCCGCATTACAGTGTTCAGTTTCACCAGCATCTCTAATACATAACATAGATATGATCCTTGTTGTCTAAACCTTAAAAAATCCTTTAGTTGTGGTGGTAGTTATAGTGATGATAAAGAAAAAATGTGACATTGATGAGATGTCTCTGTAACTAATATTAGGTAAAAAAAATAATTATTGTGATAGGTAGTGTAGGCATAGAGTACTGTTTCCCAAATGCTTATTTTTTATGTGAGAATATTATATAGTAATATCAACATACTTTTATATGATGATATTGTCATGCCAAAAGCTGATCATAGGTAAATGAATAAAGAAATAGCTAAATAAATACGATGAATAGTCTCGTCATTCTGTATGTTAATTTGGTATGGCGTTTGTTCATCAGAATAGAAACATTAAACATTAAAAATGATGAAAATAATGAAAAAATGATGATCATAATAGCTAATGACAATAATGATAGTCACTGACAGGAAAAAAAAAATGACCGGGGATCGATCCCCGGTCTCTCGCGTAGCAGGCGAGAGCTTACCCGCTGTACCACGTCTTCTGATTAATTTAAATGATCATTAAGTTTAATTTCAATTTTGTAGTCCTTATTAGTGTGTGTGTATGTGTTTCTATTTCTCTCTCTTTCTCTATCTCTCTTTCGTCTCTATTCTCTCTCTCTCTCTCTCTCTCTCTCTCTCTCTCTCTCTCTCTCTCTCTCTCTCTCTCTCTCTCTCTCTCTCTCTCTCTCTCTCTCTCTGTCTTTCTCTACCTCTCTCTCTCTCTGTCTGTCTATCTCCCCCCCCCCTATCTCTCTCCTCTCTATCTATTCTCTCTCTCTCTATCTATCTATCTATCAATCAATCTCTCTCTCTCTCTCTCTCTCTCTCTCTCTCTCTCTTTCTTTCTCTCTCTCTCTCTCTCTTTCTTTCTCTCTCTCTCTCTCTCTCTCTTTCTCTTTCTCTTTCTCTTTCTCTTTCTCTTTCTCTTTCTCTCTCTCTCTCTCTCTCTCTCTCTCTCTCTCGATTAGTAATAGTGAAAATAAAGAAAAAATGACGATGACAACAGCTGATACCAATAATGATAGCCACTGATAGGAAAAATGCTTATAGGTATCAACGGCGGGGATCGATCCCCGGTCTCTCACGTAGCAGACGAGAGCTTAACCGCTGTAACACGTCTTCCGATTAATTAACAATGCTTGAGTATAATTTTAATTTCATAGTCTCTGTCTCTGTCTGTCTGTCTCTCTCTCTCTCTCTCTCCCCCCCTCTCTCTCAATGCCAGTGCCTTCCCTGCCACAGGTAAAGAGTCTTTATTATTCTCATCACCATTCTTACTGTTACTACTACTATGATTATAGCTAATATCTATTATATGTTACTATATGTTACTTACAACGACAGTAACAATTATAATTAGTAATAACAACAGCAACAAAAACAACAACAATGATAGTTCTTATGGTATCAATACTTTCATTAATACCAAACACTCGAAAGATTACTATCACCATGATGGCAAAGTAACCATACAAAAACACACACACGCACAAAAAAATGCCCATAACAACAAAAACAAATAAAAAGATACTTAACCCTTTTTTAAACTTTAGTACAGTAGAGGGTACAACGGTTAACCTATCGTCTGCTACGCGTTTTCCATGTGTTTATATATTAAATGTTCAGAAGTTTTTAACAAGAAAAACAACAACAACAGAACAGTAAGATTATGATATCAATACTCTCAGTAATACCAAACACAAGAACAATCAGTATAACATGATGACAAAACAACAATTGTATCCAAAAGAACAGTAATATTGATAATAATAACAGCAAAACTCAAATCATACTTAACCTTTGTAAAATTACTGTGGCGCAGCGGTTACTCGGAGCGAGAGAGCGAGGATCGATTCCACTACGGTTTTCGGGCATACATAAGTGATTATTATTATCATCATTGTTATTATCATTATTGTAATTATTATCACTATCATTATCCTTATCATTATTATTTTTATTGTTATTATTATTATCATTATTATTATTGTTACTATTATTATTATTATTATTATTATTATTATTTGTTATTATTATCATTTTTATTATTATTATTATTATCATTATTATTGTTATTATTATCATTATTATTATTATTATCATTATTATTATCATTATCATTATCATTATTATTATTATTATTATAATTATTACCATTATCATTGTTATTATTATTATAATTATTTTCATTATCATTATCATCATTACTATTATTATTATTTCCCCATCCTCCTCTCTTTCATTATCTTATTCTCTTTGTAAGTAAATACATCATATATCCATAAATATCACTATCATGATATTAACATTATTAATAATGATTATAATTATCATTATCATCATTTTATTGTTTTATCGTTAACATGATTATTACGACTATTGTAATCATCATTATGTTCTACATCGATATCACTAATGCTACAATTTATATACTTTCGCAATTCATGTTAATGATGATAGTTAACACTTATTGTTGTTGTTGTTATGCTATCATTGTTGTTAGCGTCATCCTTATTAACAGCTTCTCGTAGCATGGATGTTATTTTTATTACTATTACCACTATTGCTCTTAGCATCGTTATTATTACTATCGACTCACCTTAAAAGTTCCATCGGAAGTGATACGTCTATTTCCTTCCTTTCTTTCTGAACCTTATAAATCAATCGATTAATCACCAAAAAGAGACGTGTTCAGCTTGTCCTAAATGGCATTCAAAGGTTAGATTAAACTAAACAAACAAAGCCAGTAGTATACACATTTCCACTTCATGAAAGAGCTCTTGGGATTCAAACGCGACAGGAAGAAAGGATCCCTGTGTTACTATCACGCACTTATTAAAATAGGATAGTTATCCGTAGAATTGATTCCTCCGTTTTCTTAAGACCAGTTCTAATACGTAACGTAGATATGATGCTTGGTGTTTGAATCTTAATGATATCTATAGCATTTATATGAAAAAAAGGCGTTTATAAGGTATCATTGTTGCTAATATTAAATGAGAACTTTATTTACAGTGATAACCTATATAAAGTTCTGCTTCCCAAAAGGACAAATTTGTGTGACGATTTTATATGCTAATATCAATTTTGTATGTCCATTTGTTGTAGCATTCAATCATCAGAATAGAAACATGTTTTTATTTTATTGACATTTCATAAATGCATTTTCTGGGCGTTACTTTCTTAGAAATAACAATATGCATTGAAATTTATTGTTCTGTTTGCCACATGTTGGTACAACTACCCACTCTCTCTCTCATTCTCTCTCTCTCTCTCTCTCTCTCTCTCTCTCTCTCTCTCTCTCTCTCTCTCTCTCTCTCTCTCTCTCTCTCTCTCTCTCTCTCTCTCTCTCTCCCTCTCTCTCTCTCTTTCACCACAGGCACTACATGTTACCTCAGGCCTAATCACATTAGTCCATGGTATTTCCCGGGTGTTATTTTCATGAATATGATGCTATACATTGAAATTCATTGTTCTGTTTACTAACACGGGACAACTACTCTCCCATCCCTCTCTCTCTCACCTCACATGTACTTATATTTTCTGATATCATTCTCGTCATGGACAAATATCACATAACTCTTTGGATCTTTTCACTCATTTCATAGACTACATAAGGTTTATATAGTGATGTTTGTGAAATAACAAAGCTATATAACTATGTTTGTATATCAAGGCAAAACATGCAGATATATTACATATTCATTACGGAATGATTTCTTATGTTACAAGTGCGCCAAACTGTCTGTTGTAATCAGATGAGAGCCTAATGTCAGTGATTTTCCATTGGTTTTCTTGTATATTTTTCCTTATACGTGTAGGTTTATAGTTTCGGTTTATTTTGTAAAGCAAAAAAATTGTCATGGCTATATATACACCTTAGTTGTACACTTGATAATTTGAAAAGCTTAAGAAATGTTCAAAACGTTTTACACTCTCTAAGAACCATCGAATAGTAACCAAGCAGTACTATTATTTTCTTCCCTTTTATGCATTTGTAGACTTTCTCCATAGGCGGGCAATCGGGGCAGAAATTAATTCTAATTATTTTTGAATTTCTTGAAATTCATAGTAATGCGACACTTTGAATATCACTAAACATTCGCTGTCGCGGGTTTTCAAAAAGGCACCCACGAAATTTCTGCACTCATTAGATTATAAACACCATGAATTACATGTATTTCTGAGGACGAGATGATCGAAACAAATCAATTACATCTCTTGCGTTTTAAAGTTATTCATTTTCATTTATACCTTTTTCTCGAATGACTTTATCAGGGCTGGATCTCCGATTAATCAAAGTATATGCCTCTTAAATAAATGTTCTACCACTGAATTTCTATTTTGTGTTAAATGATATCAAAATCCACCCTCCGTTACTATCAGTTGTTGAGAAAAAGATGTTAATTCTGACTTGTTCTGGAGGCATCATATCCTGGAAATGACTACATTTGTTCAGGTGCTTTAGACATTTTTCCCCAGAGCCTCCTATTCATATACAGATTATTGCTTCCGCACATAGGGTGGCCACTCTGAAGATTCACTCTTAACCCGTTGGATCCGGAGCATCCCTTTTCTTGTTCTGACCTCGAATCGGACACTAGCGCCGTCTGCTTAGCACATCAGAAAGGTTTTATTTCACAGGGAGGGAGTGTCACACGACATATCTTGCGCTTAAGCTCGTATCCAATAGGCTAACAAACGTCAAAACAAAACAAATTATTGATTTAGTCCTTTCTCAATTGATACCTAATCTTCTTCCATGCAATACACACCAAACATCCTCATCACACAAATACTGTGTGGAATTCCTGAATGCGAGACTCAAACAATACGATGAAGACTTCATCACGTCTACTTAGCTCCTGAACTCTTTCTTTCCCAGAGTCTGACGCTTTACACTTTAAAAGAAGAATTTATATAATCGCCAAGTGGGAACTCTTGATATTATTACACTTTCTTCATATTTTTTTCTTTTTTTTTCTTTTGTATTACTAATTGGTCAAAATGATTGAACTTCTCACCTTTAAGTGTCTTTGAGCTAACTATGGAAATTATGCCTGATTATTATCCTTTTAACGAGACATTTGCAACAATAAAAGCACATATACGTATACAATAGACAGAAAAGTAAGTATTCTATCACAGGAGACAGCAATTAGTCACCTTTATAGTTCTCAATTATGTAATTTTCCACTATACTTCATTTTAGGTAGCTAGCTGCCATCTATTATCTTCCCCCTTCCTCTCTTTCGAGAACCGCGATTCTCCACTTTCTCTCTGTATTGTATTGTATATAGAACGTATATTATGATCCTGACTATATTTTACTCTACATTATCTGTATGTAATGCATGTAGGTACTTTGATATGTCAGTAAATGCTATAATATAATGTATTAACCCACTTGGTCTGATGTTGCGAGATGTAAGCTTATCACGTACTTCATTATGTAACGGGAAATAAAACTCAGAATACAAACCATATGTACATTTATTTTACAGTTTCACTAAACAGTGTCACAGCTTATAAAAAGAAACAGGGTGGAGAAGGAGATGATAAACACCAAGCTAAAGATTCTTAGAAATATTAACTTGCAAAAAAAAAAAAAAGGAAAGGGAATTTCAGTAATACATTTCTTTTATTTTTGGCCAGGCTAATCCCCTCTTTCTCCCTCGAATCAAATAATGTGTAAATATATAAAACTATAGCACTTTTAAGCACTAACATATAAGGGTTTTTGTTTATGAAAGGAGAAAAATGATTGAAGAAATATATCCGAAGAAAATAATTAACACTTTTGAGAATAACTTCAGTGCGAGTATTTTATTTTGTTTTCTCTTTTTTTTTTCTCTTGTATTCTTATTAATGTATATATTATGAATTTGGTATCTGCTTCAAATACGAACTCTTACCACGCAGACTAAATAAATAAATGTGATCTCGTCCTTTCTTTAAAAACTCAGCAGGAAGAATACTGGAACGAGATAAAACGCCCTGTTCGTCGCTAATTCCAGTGAGAGCATAGAAAGTTTCCTGAAAGTCGGCGAATCACACACAGGCCGGAGGGCAAGAGAAATAAATCCGGAAGTTCATATCACATTTCTGATACCCTATTATAAGACTTCATGATTTTGCAATAAACAGTAATGAATAATAAGTAATCAAGCGATTTCTGGAAATGGCATAATTTTTTTTTATCTACTTATGGAGAAAAATATAAATCTTATTACATTCGCTGGAGGTAAGGCAACCTACCACGAAATCTGTCATGTGGGAATAACGTTATACATACATACATACATATATATATATATATATATATATATATATATATATATATATATATATATATATATATGTATATATACATACATATAATGATATATATATGCATGTATGTATGTATGTATGCATGTATGCATGTATGCATGTATTTATGTATGTATGTATGTATGTATGCATATTTGCATGTTTGCATGTATGCATGTATGTATGTATGTATGTACATTTATATATACATACATACATACATACATATATACATATATATATATATATATATATATATATACATATACATATACATACATATACATACATACATATATATATATATACATATATATATATATATATATATTATATATATATATATGTATACATATATATATATATATATATATATATATATATATATATATATATATATATATATATATATATATATATATACATACATATACACACACACATATACATACAACAAAGCTTCTGGATCATTATCTTTATATGTATTTTTTTTTGTTTGCTTTTTCAATATATATATATATATAATAACCTCGGACATACATTCATCTCTCTTCATACATGACCCTAACTATTACAGCCATTGACAGACACAACAGCGTTCACATTAATTTTATATACTTTTTATGTAGTTTAAATCGTCGAAGCGGCACCACCTTCCTTAGCGGCGACGCGCAGCTCACCGGCCGGCGGGAATGGCGGTCTCGCAGCCGGGGACGTTCTCGGGCCAGTCGCACACGGTCTGGTCGTAGTTGAAGACCAGGTTCACGGGGCAGGGCATGTGGTGCTTCCTCTCGCCTTCGCACATGTAGTAACGCGTGCAGTCCTGCTTGTCTTGGTAGTAGCTGATGTGGCCGTCGGCTTCGGAGCACACGACCTCGTTCGCTGTGACGGGAGGGAGGGATAGAAGTATTAGGGGGATTAGGCTTGAGCGAGGGAAGGGGGTGGAGTGGGGGGGGGGGGTGGCAACGGCGAGAATGCAAGGGGGAAAGACTCGTTGCAAGTTGTAGATTTGTGAAGCTATTTTCATCTCCTTCGATAAAGACTCTAAACAAAGGGGCTCGGGATCAGCTTTACTTCCTTTGAAACGGAACTTCCTATCCCTTTCCCATTACTTCATGAATTAGGGTCAAAGCAGTAGTAATACTCACGATCACGCTTGGCACTGGAGCCCTCTAGGGTGCCTGTGTTCTCGTAGGGCCCCTCGTAGGTGAGCGCCACGGTGTAGTTGGCTAAGTTCTCCTTCAGCGTGGTAAGGAGAGGGTACTTGCCAGTGCCGCAGTTGCCGCGGAAGTCGTCCATGTCGACGCTCCACACCATGACGCCGCCGAAGCCCTCCGTCTTCAGCCAGTCAGTCTGCAGGAGAACAAGGTAAGTATTACTCTAATGATACTCGGCGGGATGACCTTGAAGTCAGTGTTATTGAAAGAGCTTCTTAAGGATTACAGATGAACGAAGATAGTTGCGGATATACGATCCTTCCATTTTAATTCTCGAATCCATATCAGCAAGGATACAATTTATATTATATAATGTGCATATTCTAATATGCACATTCACTTTCTTACTCATATTTTCTCTTTCTCTCTCTCACTCTCACTTTCATTCTCACTCTCACTCTCTCTCTCTCACTCTCTCTATTAAACACACACACAGTATGTATGACACAGCCATGCAATAACCGCAATTACCTTGACGGCCAGAGACCGCTCATCGTCGAAGCCAACCCACTGGTCTCCTCGGTAGGCGAAGGGAACCTGTTGCTCATTGTCCCACACGAGCGTTGTTTCGTCCTCGAACAAGAAGTCACACACCTGGTGCAAGATAGAGGAGATCTTTCAGAATGATGATCGGGCATTATATTCAAAGGTAAGAGCAAGGAATAGATTGTGTTCGATTCAATGCTTCCACGGTGCGCACTGATTGATTTAAAGACTTTCCTTAAACACTGATCACTAATTACGAAGCTTGCCGGTCGTAGACACGGCCTTTATTATGACGTGTAAGTCAGACTGATCTATATTGCAGCATTTCCCGTTGACTGAACCGTTGGATTATTGGATAAAGCCCCACAAACCTCATAATAGGAAAAGAATCCAGTTTCCTGAGTATAGCGTCCTGCGACACCGCCTCCACTTGCTGGTGCGCCGATGTCGAACTGGCTGATGTTAGCGAGGGTGAAGGAGCGACCGTAGGTTGGCATTCCTACCATGATCTTTTGGGCTGGGGCGCCTTGCTTCATCCATTCCCGTACGCTGTAGTCCTGGAAGGGGGATAGGGGGTGTCAACACGTGTCTGAGCCGTTTGGTGTGTACTACATGTCTTTTTATATATGGCTTTCTTTTAGTTACCTCAGTTTGTACGAAATCACATATTAGCACTGGAGGAAACAGTGCACCGTTGATCAACAAAAAACAAGCTTAGTTTGCATACTTGTATACTTTCTAAAGAGTCTTAATGCATACGAGTTATCCGAGTTGCGCATAGTGACCCCACAATCTCCGGAGCAGCTTGAAAAGGATGACTTACCACAGTGAGTTTCTTCTGATAGGAAGAAGCCGTCTCGAGGGGCAAGAGCGGGGAGTTGTGTCCAACCTGATTCTCCCATTGGCCGTGGAAGTCATAGCTCATGATGTTGATGAAGTCCAGGTACTTGCTGATCTCTGGGACATCGTAACTGGAAGTAAAAAAAGGAAGTTTAGATATTTATAGGGTGAACCGAATTCACTGTGACAAATGGATAAAAGGGTATAAATGAGACTGAATAGTTCCACAACATATTTATAGGGATTTATATTTTCATAGTGACTCATGAATGAACTAATAAGATGGGAGACAATGCAACAGCGACGAATCCATCGACTTTACTTCAGATGATCCCACGACATCAAGAGGTCGTCCCGTAAACAAGGAGAAAAGCAAGTGAGATTCCACGCCGATATGACCCCCTTGAGACAACGAACATTCCAAGGGCGACCTACCCAGCTGCCAGAGCCTCGAAGGACGCAGG
>NW_028234426.1:14048609-14051109 GCF_977035675.1 Penaeus japonicus | reverse complement strand
TCTCCCCCCTCTCCCTCCGCCTTTCTCTTTCTTTCTTTGTTCTCTCTCTCTCCCAACCTTCTCTCTTATCATCTCTCCCCCTCTCTCTCCGCCTTTCTCTTTCTTTCTTTGTTCTCTCTCTCTCCCAACGTTCGCTCTTATCAACTCTTCCCCCCTCTCTCTCTTTCTCTTTTTTTCTCTTTCTCCTTCTCCCTCTCTATCTCTCTCTTCCTCTCTATCTCCCTCTCCCTCTCCCTACCTCTCACTCCCCTTCACTAACTTTCTCCATCTCTATACGTATCACCCCCTCTCTCTTTCTCTACCCCCCCCCTTTACTCTCGTTTTCTATCTTTCCCTCTCCCTCTCAATCTATCTTTCTCTCCCTCTCAGTCTATCTTTCTCTCCCTCTCCGTCTCAGTCTCTCTTTCTCTCCCTCTCCCTCTCAGTCTATCTTTCTCTCCCTCTCCCTCTCAGTCTATCTTTCTCTCCCCCTCCCTCTCAGTCTATCTTTCTCTCCCTCTCCCTCTCAGTCTATCTTTGTCTCCCTCTCCCTCTCAGTCTATTTTTCTCTCCCCCTCCCTCTCAGTCTCTCTTTCTCTCCCTCTCCCTCTCCCTCTCAGTCTCTCTTTCTCTCCCTCTCCCTCTCAGTCGATCTTTCTCTCCTTTTATCGCTCCTCGAACCATGACTCTAGCAAGTCGTATGAGCGGAACGTGCCCCCTGCACCCCGCTGGACGTGACCCGTGAGTCAGCGAACGTGATTCTCAGCGGTGACTCAGCACCGTCTATGACTCTTTCTCCTGATATTTTTTTTCTCTCTCTCATCTCCTATCTCCGTCTCTTTCTTTCTCTTTCTCTCTTTCTAATATCTAGCCATATTCGTACGTAAGATACGCATGTATATGGATGTATATATATATATATATATATATATATATATATATATATATATATATATATATATATAGATAGATATATGTATATATATATTTATATATATATATATATATATATATGTATATATATATATATATATATATATATATATATATATAATATATATATATATATTATATATATATATATATATATATATATATATATATATATATATATATATATATATTATATATTATATGTATGTATATATATATATATATATATATATATATATATATATATATATATATATATACATATACATATATACATATACACATATACATATAGATAAAGTATCTCTTGATGTTCCTCAAAACATGACTATCCTTTCTAGATAGTCAATAACATCCCTCCACTAACAGTTTCACTCACAATCTCCCTGTCACTCTGTTTGCCTCTTCTCCTTCCTCTTTTAAAAAGAACACTTTCACTCTCTATCTCTAAGTGGTTTATTTGTCTCCTCTTCCCTCGCTACATGTGTCCTAACAGTTTCACACGAACACACACTCTCACACTCTCTATCCTCTCTGCTTCACTTTCCTTTTGCTCTCATCAGCACGCACTTGCACCTTCACTTCTTCACTTGGCTTCTCCTTGTGAATTTCTTGTGACTCTTTGAGTGCAGGTAAAAAGCTTTGTTAGATAGATAGACTGACACAGGCAAATAAATAGACAGACAGACAAATAGACAAACAGACAGATAGATAGATTCACACACACACATACACACATGCACGCAGACAAACACACACACACACACACACACACATGCACAGCAGGTATTTTTACCGCCATTATTTTTTTTTCTGAAATCACGTGTAATTCGTGATCACTTGAAGCAAAACTTTCACACCTTCGCTATCTTTACAGTGTTGCCATTAATGTTTCTTTTCTATCTACTAGTTATAATCACGTCGCTATTATTATCAACTTCACCAGACAGCAAAACAAAGCAAAACAAAAATAGAAAACAAAACAAATAAAAAAAGGTTCAAGCTAAAAGTGAATTATCGATATTGATATTGGTAAGTGAGTAGACTTTACTGGTTATATTTTTCTTTTATCAAAGCACAAACGCGTTTTATGTTCCGCGACGGGTTCCCAATTTAAAGAAATATATGAATTGCAATAAGAAATGAGCTTATTGTTAAGATTGCTGGATCCAAAGATAATTCCAAAACCGATTACCTTGACAGCATTCATATCCGAACCGAAGAAACTCAAAAGTACAAATCTAGAAAAAGAAAAAAACAAGGAAAGAAAAAGAAAAACATGAGAAAACACTCACCCTTGAGGAGGACGACGAAGTTGGCCTTATCCTCCTGGCCCTTGGGGTACTCCCAGTCGAGGTCGAGGCCGTCGAAGTTGTGCTCGCGCAGGAAGGGGATGGCGCTGAAGATGAAGGTCTGGCGGGCGTAGCGGGAGGATGACATGTCCTTGAACTTCTTGGTGCCGAAGGACCAGCCACCTGCGGGAGAAGGGAGCTTTAGGAGTCGGAAGAGAGGAACAAGGGCGGAGGATTGGAATGAGGAAGGGTGTGTGGAAGGAGGATCTGGAGGTGGGGAGAAGAGGGAAGGCAGG
>NW_028234426.1:14038609-14041109 GCF_977035675.1 Penaeus japonicus | reverse complement strand
TGTGTTTGTGTGCGTCTGTCTACGAGTTTCTATTTGTGTTTATGTGTCTGTGTCCTTGTGTATCTGTATATGCGTGTATTTCTGTATGTGCGTGTGTGTGTGTCCATGAGTGTGTGAGCGTGTGTGTACATGAGTATGCCTGTGTTATTGTTGATGCACGTACATGTTTGTTTTTGTATGTGTGTTTATTTGTGTGCATTTCTTAATGTTTGCGAATCTATCAGCGTATTTCTTTCTAGGCTGAACAAATTTCGAAATCATTCTACTTTTTATCACTCATATTTCACCCCCCTAAAAAATAATAGTTGTAGTCCTTTCTCTATCCATCCACTTCGACGAGTCAAAATAAAATAAAAGAACACGAAAAGAAATGATAAAAAAGCCATCCAACTTCTGTTATGCAAATACTTTCTCCTAAATCAACAACTCCAGGCAAAAATAATGCTCACAGAAAACGTAAAACAACAACATAAGCTTATGATACGCTGTTCTCGCGAGGTTCCAACCCCACAAAAAAGGTATATTTGCTATGTGGTTATTCCTCTGAACACTTTCGCTGTCACTTTCTCATCATGAAAAGGGAAAGAATATAAACATTTGAGAAAGAGAGAGAGAGAGGGAGAGAGGATGAGAAAGAGAGAGAAAGAGAGAGAAAGAGAGAGAGAGAGAGAGAGAGAGAGAGAGAGAGAGAGAGAGAGAGAGAGAGAGAGAGAGAGAGAGAGAGAGAGAGAGAGAGAGAGAGAGAGAGAGAGAGAGAGAGAGAGAGAGAGAGAGAGCGAGAGAGAGCGAGAGAGAGAGAGAGAAAGAGAGAGAGAAAAATAAAAGGAAGAGAGAC
Organism: Penaeus japonicus; assembly: GCF_977035675.1. Taxonomy (NCBI): domain Eukaryota; kingdom Metazoa; phylum Arthropoda; class Malacostraca; order Decapoda; family Penaeidae; genus Penaeus; species Penaeus japonicus. The sequence goes on along the minus strand of NW_028234426.1, from coordinate 14,040,274 downwards.
AGAGAGAAAGAACGAACGAATGAAAAAAAGAGAAAGAAAACAAAGAAAAAAAGTAATCAACATAATCGACTGTTGTGTCTAGTCTATCGCCATCAATCGACACTGACACGCACCATCAATCATGTCATCCCGAGTTATTATTACATCAACCACTAATACCAGAAAAAAAATTACTTTATTTTTAGGATCTTGAAACAGCACAAAGGAAAAAAAGAACTTTTAGACGCTGGATTTTAGAAGCTTCTAGAACCAACAGTTGGGAATCACAGCCAGAGTCTCCTTCACAGTCATAGTGAAAGGAGAAGCAGATGCACAATACACTGTACATCTCGATATTACACTCTTATTGAGAGACATGACCGGGAGAAGTGTAATGTCTGAGATGCAGCTACATGGTTATGTGTTGTCTCTTTCTCTTGTCTCTTCTGCTTCTGTATCTTTCTCTCTCATTTTCATTTTCGCTCTGTCTTTAGTTTGCTTTGGTTGTTTTTCTCTCCTCGTCTCTTTCTAGCTCTCTATAGTTGTATTTCTCTCCTCTTGTTCTATAATTCTCTCTCTCTCTTTCTCTCTCTCTCTCTCTCTCTCTCACATTCTCTCTCTATTGTAGTTTTTTCTTTACATTCTCTTCTGTTGTGTTGTCTCTTTTTTGTTTTTTATTTATTTTCTGTATTATCTCCTTGCTAAGGTTTACTTTTGCGTCTCATTTTGTCCATCTATCTTCTTTTTGCTTATTTGTCTTGCTTTGCTTTCTCTCTCTCTCTCTCTCTCTCTCTCTCTCTCTCTCTTCTATCTCTTCCACAAACTGTTCTCCTCAATCCTTCTGTCATCCTGCATTTTGATGATACTCTGCCTCCTCCTCTCTTTCACTTTGCTTCGCTCCCTCCCTCCACCTTTTCCTCTCCCTCTCTTCCTCCGTCTCTTCTTTCTCTCTCCCTCTGGCTCTCCTCTTCCCTCTGGCTTTCCCCTCGTTTTCTCTTCACGTCTCTCCGTCCTCCTCTCTATCACACCTTTCTTCTACCTCTCTTTGTCTCCCTCCCTTTCCCTCAGCGGCGTCCGTTCGTGACTCCAGCTGCAGCACAGCATCCCCGGGCGGGCGCAGCACAGAAACCAAGAACACACCGGCTCCGATAGCAGCCACTTTCTCGCGATTTACAGCCGAAAGTGCGGTAGATGCTGCGGATAGCGGTGCCGGCGTGCGAGGGTCCTGCGTTCGGTAGGAGGGAAGGCTTCCGGCTATTTCTCGGGACTTGGCAGACTTTCGAAAAGTGTGTTAATGAACGACAGTATTATCTTTGTTTAATTAAAGAATCTCGAAAAAAGAAGGAGAAAGTTTTGATATTGATATGGTTTGTGTTGAAGGAGTTGATATCTTGAAGGCGATGCAGTGTTTGATATCAGGGATGGAGAGAGATAGAGTCGCGAGAGTAGAGACACAAGATAGAGTGAAGAGTCGCGAGATTAGAGACACAAGACAGAGTGAAGAGTCTCGAGAGTAGAGACGCGCAGAAAAGTGCAACATGTTTCAAAATCATCGCCAGGCACAGACACTCGCGTGACAGAAGCCAGGGCTGCAGGTGGCGTGGTGGATGGCAGAGGAATAGAGGAGGAGAGAAAAAGAATAGGGGAGGGCTGAGGGGAGGAGGGGCTGGGGAGGGGGAGAGGAGA
>NW_028234426.1:14008609-14033609 GCF_977035675.1 Penaeus japonicus | reverse complement strand
AAGAGAAAGGCAACGATATCAAAACAATACCTACTGATTAATGCTTGTCTCTGTCATAATTGAAACTTATCATAAAGGAAATATGTCTAAATATGGCATCCAGACGCTGTCTTTCTAACCGACTTAACGGAAATAACCGTTTCAAAACAATCGACACAAACTAATCACAAAATTTAGCATTTCCGTTATCGTTTTTTTTCTCCATTTCATTTCCTTTTATTCTATTTATTTTTTTGTGAGAAGACAATCACTTCATTATTGACGACGCGACACCGACAAAGTTGTTAGTAACTTCACTTCTCTTTGACATGAGTGTTAAGGACCTTCACCTCATTCAGTACTAGTTCGTTTAATATCTCTTATTGCTTCATTGCCTTCGAAGTTACTCTTATGAAAATTTTAATGAATGTTAACGGCACTAATTACTATGATTAATGCCAGTACTGCCTTCAGCTGTCTTTCCTTCGATTGTTTCAGTACTGTTGGCTCTTATGAGGATGTTGTTGTTGGTAATGGTAATAGTGATCAAAATAATGATAATGATAATGATTATAATGATGATACTGCTATCATTAATGATGATATCAAGGCAGTGATGATAATGATTAGTGATTAATCATTAATGATGATGATGATGGTAATAACAATAACAACAATGATGATGATAATAATGATGGTAACAATGATAATGATAATAGTAATAATAGTAAAACATACACAGCGGAAGGGAAGAAGAAAGACATTAACTAGATGAAAGAGACAAACAGGCAAAAGAAGGAAAGAAAGAAAAAAGCAGATACAGAGAATCAAGGCAAATAACCTGGCCAATCCGTTACCAATGAATCCCAAATGGCAGACCTGGATTAGCTAATCACTCTACATGTTAATGCCGCTTGCCTTGAAGTGACTTTTGAGTTCCGTTAAGAGTGTTGGGGCTTTCGGATAATTTGAGAAGAAAAATGTAAAGAAAGAAATTAGGAAATGCCAAGGAAAAAGAAACAGAGAAGAAAAGAGGTAGGAAGAAAAGATGAGGAAAAGACGAATTGAGAAAAGAAATACAAAGAGAATGAATAGAGAAATGATAAGAAGAGGTCGATCCTGGTATTGCTATGATGTTATTGTTTAAACTGGTGATGTGCAATATTTCATATTCATTAACTGCCAGGTCATTCGCTTTGCATAACGTTTCTGTTTGTTTGATTTCTTTATCTTACAGTTCTCAGCCTTTGTCTTTGCTTGCGTGACATTTCTCTGGGCCTTGCTTGTACACCTTTTGTCTGAAACAAGGCAGTTATTTACATGTGATTGGATATATATATATACCCTGGGTATATATAAAGTAATAATACCTTGTTCTATTAATCTCTCACATACACGTACACAATTGCAAATTCACAATCACATAAACATATAAACACACACACACACACACACACACACACACACACACACTCTCTCTCTCTCTCTCTCTCATTCTCTCTCTCTCTTCCTTCTCTGCTTCTCTCGTTTATCAAGACATTCTTCTGCCTCATCTTCCCTTTCCTTTTCTTTGGTTTCTTCACATCCCGTTTCTTGTCTCATTTCTTATTCAGTGAATTTTCAATTTTCTTTCCTTTCCTTCGCCTGTCTATTTCTCTCCTTCATACTCTATATTTTTCTTATTTCATCTTTCATCAAATCCTCTGCTTCACATTCTTATCGTCACCCTCATGGTTCTTCTTATCATGATCGTATGCTTTATATTCATATTATTATCATCTTCTGATTCATATCCTCATTATCATTATTATTTGCTTCATATTCTTATCGTATTCATATTCATATATTCATCTCCTTTGCCTCTTCTTTCTTCCTTTCTAATGCCCCGCTCTTTCTTCTCCCTTTCTCCATGTCCTCTTTCATCCATTGCTCTCGTGCCTCCAACGGGGAAATTACAATAAGGTCAAACGTGACGCGTCCGGCCCGTTTATGCACACTTTTATGGTTTACTGTTTGTGATGTAATATCAAAAGTCATCGAGGCAGGGTTTTCGTATGTGTGGTTTTCTTTTTTTATTTTTTTCTTCTTTTTTTTTCTTTCGTGTGTGTGTGTTCGTTTTCGGTCTTTTGTATTTTTCTTCTCTCTCTTGAGCTCTCTTTCTCCTATCACCTCTCTCTTTTTTTCTCTCTCTCTCCTGTCAGTTTTTTGTTTGTCAGCTAGTATGTCTCGCTCGCTCAGTCTCTCTCTCTCTCTCTATATATATATATATATCTTTCTCTCTCTCTCTTCTTCTCCTTCTGTGTGCGTGATTAGACGAGATTTGGAAAGTTGCCGTTGTGATGACCCCAAAATCTGCTCTCTGTCTTACAGTCCTTCCTTCACTACCGTAAGCATTTCTTCACCACCACTTTTCCTCATATTATCAACTGTGTCTTTCAGTGTACCTCCATCGACGCTACCATTTCTGCTCACACGTTCTCCCGCATTTCTGAATCCCCTGTCAATCCAATACCGAGAATGAGGACACTTGTCAATCTGCCTCCTCCCCTCATCACCTCCCTCTGCCACCGTCCCTCTTTCTGTCTGGTCTTCCACTCACCATTCGTAAAAGAAAGGACCGTTAGCTAGATAACTTCATCCGTTTCGATGTTCTGTTTTGATTCCATCTCTCTCGTTATCATTTTTGTGTATAAATCATGATCCTTTTTTATTCATCTATTCATTATTTTTTTCCGTATCCCTTTGAGTGAGAATCGTGACATGTGTTTTGGTATTTCTTTTATGCCTTTCCTTCTTTCTCTTCTGCGGGAGACTGTGGAGAGTGTTATGAGGGCGACGCCGTCTGCGCGGTGCCAACAGCAGAGACCAATCAGGTTTTTGCACCGCCGGACACGCACACTCATTCATTGCGGGCGAGCCGATGCTACTTTCATGGTGGAGACTTTTGCCTGCTGTCTGCTGTCACCGGGAAAGGGGTACCTTGTGCTTGGTGTGGTCTCTGGATAACTGTTGAACTGGCTTTACTGCTTTGTGTTTCTGTATAATTTGATTCTTTGTTCGAAACGCCGAGAAGTTCGCCTTGATTTTTTTTTTCTGAATACGGTTTAGCTGAAGCAGAAGCATCAAGGCATTTTATAGACACTCACTGTTCAGCAGGTTTAACATGACAAAGATGCATTTCAGATCTTACCAATAAAAAAAGTTTCGTTAACCGGGCTTTTCTTGCTGGACAAACCTATCATCATTTAGAGGAGACATCTTTGTACCGAATATATATAATCTTTTAGATACCTGATGCACTCATGTCATGATAACTTTTACCCAACGAGAGTCGGCTGGGGAAAGGGGAGGGGGAGGGAGGCGAGGGGGGAGGGGGGGATGCTCGCAAGACCTGTACAGATCTTAGAGACGCGTGGAAACTCCGAGTTTAAAAGAGATCTTGCAGCCTCGTAACGAAGTCTTGTCATCATTTTGGCAGATAAATAAAATGCGACTGTCAACGCGTGTCGCAGAATCACACCTTCCTTTGCAACGTCTGTCTTCAGAACCATCAGCACAACACAGACAAAATCATAGGCCATGTACTAAAATATGGCCCCAATTTTCCGCTCAGGCAATCCCTTTGATCTTGAAAACTATTGTTACGAGATATGCACTCTCTTACAAGAGTAAGTTACGGTAGCTTCATCCAAATGACGGGGAGGTCACAGTGCATGCAATATATTCACACATTTCTGCATTTTTGATGGAATTGCACGAGGATGAGGCGGTATCTTACACTCCAGTCATCCTGTAGAATTGTTATTAATAAATCGTTATTATCATTTCATTTGCAGTGAAATTATCACTGGCATTATTCAGATCAAATTAATCCTGAGTACATTTGCCACCATTATCTTCATGATCATTTTCCCTGATATTTACACAAAACCCTTTCTTTATAAGAGGGAGCAGTTACTGTGAAAATCTTGGAGAACATGTCCCCCAGCTTTTGCAATTGCTCTCCTGAACCTGCCCTGCAACACTCGTTAGTGGGTGCGCGAGTGGGCGTTGAGGCATGTTGGGAGAGATTCTAGTGGGTATGGAAAGTGATTCTAAATGGTGTCTGATTTCGAAACATATATTATCCGACGTTGTCCACGTTTTTGTCGGAAATGTGAAGTTCCAGTTATGGTGCACGAATGATAGATGCACTTGTATATCCTTACAGCTTGTTCGTTGTATCAATATACATCTGGTTAACAATATCACCTAAGCACAAGGGAGATTACGAGTCGACCCATGACATCACAATGACCAAACACTGAACCACACTTGTTGCTATATTCACAGGTAACAATACTTTAATTAACACTGTGACCCAGAAACCAGCATATCCTTTAAGACTGCTGGGACGCAATGAAGTTATAAAGACCTTACAGCAAAAAAAAAAAAAAAAAAATGTCCTTGTAACTTATTAAAAATGATGACGGCACAGAATCAGGGGCTGACCATAGGTACTTTCTAAGTAAAAGCGTTAGTCTGCCTCGACAGATCTTCGCCATTAGCAGATATTCACCAATCATAGGCGCCTAAAAAAAGTCTCTCTAATTTGTGTGATGTTCTAATTCATGTAAAAGAAATTCCCTTTGTGAGATATAAGGTTTTGATCAAACTTATCTGTAATCATGCTTGTGTGAAGTGTATCTCGAAATAGTGGAGAATTTTATACTAAAATTAATGATGATTTGAGAAAACATTTCATGCATGGACAACATTTATTGATAAAAACAGAATGACTATTCTAACGTTGGACGTATGATCACTTACTTTCATTCGAAAAGAAAAAGGGAAAAAGACATTTTACAAAATATCTCATTCCAAGCATACATGTCTCTACTAACCATCTATATCAGTATTTACTTTACGGAACATTATATCAAGCTATCTCATCAAATCATTTACAGGTGAATAGGAACAACTTTCATTTTCCCATTTTCCAGCCATTTTGAACATTACGTACTGCCCGTATTACGACTGACCGCAGTCCCAAAACCACCGTAAAAGGGATTAAGTCTTAAGTCTCACATAAATCAAGGACGAGGAGACATATCTAGGTCAGGAGTACTTTAAGGTTGTGACGAAAAAAGGGAGGCGGGCAGAGGATACAGGGGGGAGGGGGGGCATGGGAAAGTGGTGGGGATGGGTAGTTGGCGAGGGGGAGGGGGAAAGCAGGGAGTATGTAGGGGAGAGTATGGGGAGAGGAGGGGGGGGGGGAATAAAGATAGGGACCAGAGAGGGGGAGGCGAGAGGGAAGCGAGAGGGGAAGGGAGAGGTATTCGAGAGGGGAGGGGAGAAGGAGGGAGAAGGGGATAGTAGGGATAGAGGAGAACTGGGCTGGTGGGCTCAGATAGGGAAAAGAGGGGGAGGGCAAGAGCTAGAGCTTTAAAGAGCAGAAAAAGAAGGGCAGAGGAGGGTTGAGGACGGTGAGGGTGGGGGGATGGTGGAATGACCAGGAGGCCCATCAACTCGCCAGTTGTCACGGACTCATTAAGGTCCTTTGATGAGGGCGATTTCACAATCGTTTATGGTGGTCGTCGGCTTATTTTTTTTTTTTTTTTTTTTTTTCACATGACTTTTTTCATCTCAATTTAAAGTGAATTTATTTATAAACAAATATGATGTTAAGTATACATCCATAAATGCACACCATACACACACACATATATATATATGCACTTACATGCATATACATACAAACAAACCTATACATAAAAGATAATTACCAATATGAATTTGATTATTCCTTAGTTCTTTAGATTCAATTTCAGTCTTTAGATTTAATCACATTTGAATGATCGTGAGACGATTTAGTTACTTCGATTAAGGTCGATTTGCCTCTTTGCTGAAAATCTCTTTATATGTTAGTGATGAATAGGCCGAATAGAATTGAATCATTATCATTATCATCATTATCTTCCTCAAGTGATATAATAAAGCGAGTTGTTATTGTGCATACTACACTTTTCGTTTCCAACCTAATAGCGAGGTTCACTTGGTAAGAGGAAAGGTGCGAAAAGAGGAGAGCGTGAGGAGATGACTAGACAGTCGGGTGCTTATTGGGGCATTGCAAGTCGACTACTCGGGGCATGGCGTCGCACTGGAGTTAATAGACGTCACTCTTACGTAGGTGTGTTCATAAAGGGGGACTTCTGATTCCTTTTCAAGTCAAAAAGTTGATATAAAAAATGAATCATATGAATCATATTAAAATCCTCTCTATAAGCGAGCCCTGCGAAAAGAAACAAACAAACCTATAAGGCAAAATGGAACGAAAAATGTATGCACGAGCCCCCGCTCCTGAATATCCATCAGACCAACAATGGAGTATCCAATGCCATATCTGCTCTCACTCACGTTCTGGGTCACCAGTTCCAGAAACTCCTCATAGAATCGAATACTCTCTCGGGACCTGCATCTGTTCTGGCGTCTACGGAGACTCCTGGCGTCGATTGGCCGGGGGGGGGGGGTAATTAGCTCGTAAATTAATCGTGAAACTAAGGCACAGGTCATGGAAAGCAATTACGCATTCGATTTCAGTTAGCTGTCTCTCTTGCAAGATCCCCCCCCCCCCTGAAAAAAAGCGGACCACTTCCAGCTAGCCTTGAATTATGCGGCGAAGTTTGTTCTAGAAAGGTCATGAACTGCGACTCGTTCTAAAAATGTTGTCTCTTTATGTCGTCACCGTAATATTCTTTCACGATTTGTTCTTTTTAGATTTGAAATCGGAATCAGACATTTTCTCAAACGTCCTCAATGTGGATGGCGGAGCGGAAGCAGTTTGATGTCTAGTTTCTCTCTTTTTACGGAAGAAGTGAAAATGAATTATCCACTTTCACAAATGATCTAATTATTTTAATTATTCATCGGATGACACAGCGAGCCCCCGGCCATGACACGATCTCAGCGCAACGGACTTGCAAGATGCTGGGAAGTAAGATCGAGATAAGATTCGGAAGGAAGTCTGACGTCACTGGGAGATTCTAGAATTTTCCATCCGAGCGGCTTGTTAATCCCCTTAGAAATATTATATCAGGGCAAGTTTTTATTAAGAGCCACACACACACACACACACACACACACACACACACACACACACACACACAAACATACACACACACACAAGAAAAAACAACAACAACCACACACACACCGAAACACCGCGAACCCGAACCCGAACCCGGCCAAGCGCTCCGGAGAACCAAATGCGTAGCCCAATGCAGTGCCGAGCGTGTGTCCTGGAATGACTTTCGTTTCGTAATGGCTGTGAATTCTGTTCCAAATTGTCCGAAAGAGAATGATGGCCAGAACCGCCGCGGGCAATGGCCACTCGCATGTTGAAATAAGTCCCGCGTTTTTTTTCTCGTTTTTATTTGGTTTTGCCTGCTGGATATTTGACAGAAATATATATCACGTTTGCAATAACTGGATGGCTGTTTCCCTTACCTTGTGCAAGAACGAAAGCCGCCAGAAAGAGGACCCCGACGAGCAGCCACCGGAGTCTCTGTGGAAGAAAATTAGAAATTAAGTAAATATTACATGGATTAACTACGTGGATGGAATTAACATTTGATAATGATGATAATTGTGATATCTTAATGAACTAATCATTGCTTCAGATTATCAGGTGATGTGTTTGTACAATGAAAACGGTAATATGGATAACAGAAAAATATTGGGAAAAGCAGGTCGCTTTTATATGATATCGACCATCTCATGATGATTTACTTCATCGTGAAAAAGAATATCACAATTGATAGAGAAGAAAATAATGATAATACATTTTTAAAAAATTATGACAAGATAAAACTTCACCTCAAGTAAAAGTGAGAGATCTACCTCTTTGAGCCGACAAACCAAGTAAGCTTTTCCACTCGCAGGGAAACAAGCCCCCCCCCCCCCCACACACGTCACCCGCCCCCTCCCCATCCCAACCTCACTGCCCCCCCCCCTCCTTCCCTTCCCTTCGAACCTTCCCTCGGGCGCTGCCGAAGGGGATGGAGAAACCTCGAGGCTGATGGCGGCGGTGGAGGTTATTGGCGAAACGAAGAAAAAGAGATGGAGCTGATGGAGTTGCGCGGGCGGTGGGGGGAGGGGGGGGGCTGTGGAAGGGGGAGGATGGCGGAGGAAGAGAAGGAGGAACAATTATAATGATGATAGTAGTAATGATGATAATGATGATAATAATAATGATTAAAATACGAAGGAGATGATGAGAAAGGGAAGGAAAAGGGAAAGAGGAGGAGGAAGAAGAGTAAGAAAAAGAGGAGGAGGAGGAGGAGAAAGAGGAAGAGGAGGGGGAGAAAATAAAAGAGAAGGAGAAGAGGAGGAGGTGGAGGAAGAGGACGAGGAGAAAGAAGAAGAAAAAAAAAAGAAGAGGAAGAGGAGGAGGTGGAGGAGCAAGAAAAAGAGAGGAGACACAACAGACACAAAGATAGACGACACTCAAGAGGGTACGAAGACAGTAGTTACATAGCAGAGAAGAAACACCATATGCCGTTCCACCACGTGATAATAGAGGCGAAATGACCGCCGCTCGAGACCATTTAGGTGTCGAATGAACGCGAAGATTCCCGATTAAGACCTTGGCCTTGCGACCGACTGCCTGTATCACATAATGTATGGTTAGTCCAGCCTGTAACGCTACTGATTATACAGACTTTTGTAACGAAAGTGTCACGGACGTTACGGATGAAAGTGCGCTGTTATTCGGTGAAGAAATGCGTCGTGATATTTTTTTTTGTGTCCGGCCTTGATTAATGCAACGGATTTTTGGAATATATGCAATATAGTGGCTTATGAAATCGAGATATCTCTAGGGATCTGTAGGTAAGTGTAAGATATGGCATAATAAGTGTTGGGTTCTTTATATCTTTTTTTTCTTGTAGACTAATCTAGTGTTTAGAATTCGTGTAAATTTATCTCTGATGCTACATCCTAATTCAGTGCTTAAGATAAATCTAAACCTTTCCCAGATGCTACATAATAATATTAATCACATCAGTGATGATGAATTGTAGCATCCACAATACAAAGACCATAAAAAAAAAACTATGAGAAGGCCAAAACCTTTCCCTTCCCCCATTTCTGCTCCGCCAGATCTCGCCGCCTCCGCCCCCCCCCCAAACCCCTCCCCTCTCTTGTCTCCCCGACCTTCGAAATGACCAGAAGCACTCGCCGCCCTCTCCCTCGGGGCATTGTGGAGACACTGGGGGCTATTTTTGTCTTTCTGGCGAAGCGCAAGAACCGGGCTGGACGCGAAAGCAACAGCTGCAGTGGCGTAAGTGAGAATGGTAGGGAGGAGGGAGGGAAGGAGGGGAAGGGGTGGGGGAGAGCAAGGGGAAGGGTGCACTTGGGGTAGGGGGGAGGGCAGGGGAAGGGGTGGGGGAGAGCAAGGGGAAGGGTGCAGTTGGGGTAGGGGAGTGGGGAGGGTGGAGACCCATTCAAAATCGCTCTCAAAATCGCAAAGAAAATTTTCCTCTGTTGCGGACGGGAGAGATCGTGAGTGATATTTTCTTCTGTTATTTTCCTTCTTTATCTTCCTTTCTCCTTTCCCTCTCCGCTTATTGGCGCATTCTCCTTTCACTCTCTGCATTCCTTTCTTATCCCCGAGCTCATTTCTCTCCAGTCACTCCAGAGTTCTTGCAATACTTTACTTTTCTGTCAAATTCTCCTCTTCTCCTTCCCTGTCCTCTTTCGCCTTTTCGTGACAGATTTCCCACAATATGATATCAGTATGTATATATTTATATATATATATATATATATATATATATATATATATATATATATATATATATATATATATATATATATATAATATATATATATATATATATATAACACACTCACACACACACAGATATATATATATACATACATACATATATATATATATATATATATATATATATATATACATATACATGTATATATATATACAATAAGTATATATATATATATATGTATTTATGTATTTATATATATATATATTTTTTTTTCTTCTTCAGTACATGGAAGGCACCATCCCTCTTTACCTAACTCCTTGACCCACTGTGACAGCCGCCTCCTCCCTTCCGATTCACTGTAACAACTCCTTCCCACTAAGCCTACTCTGTAACACCCTACTCCCTCTAGACTCCCTCCTCCTGGACCCACTGTTACAGCCCCCCGTCCCACCTAAATCCACTGTAACAGCCAACCCCCCCACCCCCTGCCTGACCTCTCTGTAACAGCCCCCCCCCTCCTTTCTCCCCCTTCTGGTGCCGGAAATGCCTCCCACAAAGTGCCTGCGTCCAGATAGGGCTGTTTCCTAACGCCGCTTCATACCCCGCGGCGACACCTCCGCTGACGGAACAGGGATTTTAAATGGCGTATGTAATATAAGCTCAACTGCGAATGCTTTTTCCTTTAAAAAGAAATAATTACTGGGCTTGCGCACATTTTGTGGCGACATCTTCTCTGAATCTTAATTGTTGTTGTGTAGTACTTGGCTTTTGCTATGTATGATTAACTATGATAACGCAACCCGTTGTGGAAATCTACATCTAGTACATAATAAGCAAAGTTGGGAAAATCATCGTATTTAGTGTAGCAGCAGATTTATTTGAATGTTTGAGGATTTTCACTGGTTTTCCCTGGGACATTCATTCTTTACCAGTATTTATTTCTATCTCTGTCTACACGTGACAGCTTTCTAGATGTATTGTAGCCATTATAGTTCCTTGAACTTTCTCGCGGCTAAAAGTATCAAAAAAACTTTCTCTGGACCTTCTTTAAACAAAGGCCTGGCTACTGCTTTAGAGGATGGGTTTGCGGTAGGGGGGAGGGGAGGGGAGGGGAGGGTGGGAATATGTTTCTTTGTGGCACTTTGTCTCCCGTTTTCTTTGTGTGCGTGTATGGGCGAGAGAGGAAGGGGTGGGGGTGGGGGTGGGGGTGGGGGTGATAGGAGAAACGAAAGTATTCCGAATTATAGCAGTGAAATATTAGCACGGGTTCCGACTTGACGTGGTCTCACGCTGGTTCCCGGTGTGTTGGCGCAAGACAAAGAGACGCTTAATATCCAACCTGTCAGCCATGGAGATAGAGGAGTCGACCTTCCAGTTATCGGAAATAAAAAAAATAAAAAGTTGTGCTCGCAATCGTGTGATCTTAAGTATGACGAAATCAAGGCAACGCCATGGGAAACGGTGTCGTAAATTTTACTGCAGCCATGCAAATTAGAAGGGTGATCCCATACCACCCTTAGCTCCTTGAGATTGGCTAATCTTCCTGATAGAACCATTGCCATATCCGGTAATAATCGCTTAATGGCCGCCCTGAGACTCACGCAATGCATGTTGTCAACTGAAGTTCCGTTAAACGAGGTCCTAATTGGAGTCTTAGATTAGCTTGGTTATTAAGGTTATCAAGTATTGAGGGACTGTTTTTTCTCTCTTTCTTTGTCTTTGGTTATCTGTCTGACTCTCTCTCTCTCTCTCTTTATTCTAAAAAAATGTATTTGTGACAAGATATAAAATATAACTAACGTTAAGAGACAAATATACGTAAGCAACATTTCATAACACGGAGATATGTCTCCTTCACCTATATCCATCTTAACCCTACGCCCATTCCAACGCCCATTCCTCGCCAGATCCCTTTGCACACCCAAGTGGACGTATCGGCGACTTTCTGCAAACAAGAAAATCAGAAATTCAGAAACCGCAGTAAGAAGGAAGGCTTTTGATACGATTGCTCTGAGCGACGGCTGTGTGATGGATGGTCGGATAAGTTCATACGAAGCGATACGTGTTTCACCTCACCGGTTCACCTCGATGTTTCAGTTTGATTGTTTCACCTTAGTGATTCATCTTCGTGTTGTGCTTTAGTGTTTCAACTTGATGTTTCACCCCGGTGTTTCCCCTCATGTTTCCCCTCATGTTTCACCTCGCCCTCAGATTTCACGCTCTGTCGATAGCGGGCTACATTGCCTTACCATTTCCTGTGAGGTGGATCCCGATGATGACGTAATTCCCAACCAACTTTCGCTCGACTCCCCTTGTTTACCATAGAATCCACTCCCTTCTCTTTCTTGAACACATAATCATATGCACACACACACACACACACACACACACACACACACACACACACACTCAAACACACACACACACGAACACATATAGATGTCATCAAAACTATAACAGGACACAAGGTGCACAACCATTAACCATTTGTCGCTATGAATTCTAACCGAAGAAAACAAAAGGCAATAAAAATTCAGATCACATACCGCCAATTATGAGAATCAGAGGAGGATAATCCCGAAAGCAAACAACTCATAAAATAGCTTTCGAAATGCGTGAGCACACATTATGCAAATCCGCCATCGTCTGGAGAAAGTCTGGCGTGAAGACTTGTTGGGAAGAAGAAGGATTCGGTCGGAGGACATCCGGGCCGCCTCGAGGAAACGGACCTTCTTACGCTCTGTGTCGTCTCCTTTGATTTCGTGTGCGTGTGAATATATATGTGTGTATATATATATATATATATATATATATATATATATATATATATATATATATATATGTGTGTGTGTGTGTGTGTGTGTGTGTGTGTGTGTGTGTGTATGTGTGTATGTGTGTTTGTGTGTGTGTGTGTGTGTGTGTGTGTGTATATATATGTATTTACACACACACACACACACACACACACACACACACACACACACACACACACACACACACACACAGACAGAGATTTGTATACATATACATATATACATATACACAAACACAGTCCGAAACACACAAACATACACTCACACAAACAAACACACACACACACATTGCGCGTATGTATGCTCATGTCTGTCCGTGTTTTATGTGAATGTGTTCAAACATGTGTTTCGAAACCCATGATGTAGATGCTCTCGAACACAACAGCATAAGGAACCTCAGCGTCTTCGAAACAGAAGCTTGGGTAAATGTTGGGAATCCCTCTCGCCGCCCCCCCCCCCCGCGTCCTGGCAACCGCGAGGACAATCAGCTCCATTAATCGGGCTGCACTAATGGAGACCTTTGGCCGACCAAGGAGATCAGTCATCGGTCATTAGCCGCGTCAGGTGAACCGAGTCTGTTCTCCTTTCCTCTCTTCTATCTTCGACCCTCTCCTCTTCCCTTCTTCCGTCTGCTCTTGTCTTCACACTTGTCCATTCTTCATCATCCTTCTGGTTCCCTCGCCCTCCTCCTATACCCAATTTCTCTTCTCTTTCTCTCTCTACTTTAGCTTTTCCTGGTCTCTTTCTCTCACTCTTTCTTCTTTCTTCCCACTTTTCTTACTATCTCGCTCTTGAAATTGTCTTCTGCGTGTGTGTGTGTATGTGTTTCTGAAGCGTGACGGCTGCATTGTTCGTACTATTTTCTTCATGTGTTTTTTAGTCTTGTTGTTTTTACATGCCTTCTTTCGTTTACTGTTTTCTTAGCTCGTTTCTCATGTCTCTTTCTTTCTTTTCTCTAGCAGGTGCATCGACCAAAGAATAATGTTTTTTTAGCGGAACATAAATCAACACTTAAATTAATTCAGACTTTTTTTTTACTTCTTTTATTTCTTTCAGATTTCGTTTTTCCTTCTTTTCATAAAATATAGATATAAACCTCGTAAAAGAATTCTCTCTTCGGGCGGGCGTACCCACTTTCCTGCGGTCGTTCGCAGACCCGCAGTGCGCTCGCAATAATAAATCTTTTTTTGCCTTCTTTAGCTTCCTTTGACAACGATTTCTTTTCAAATAAGTTGTTCGTTTTATAGCCGTCTATTTGACGAAATAGTCTTTTTATGCTATATATTGTTAGTATATATAATCTCACGCTTTCTTCTCAGATGGAATGAAGTATTCCTAAGTTCTTTGACTTTTGCGAATTTATTTATGTGGTTTCGTTGTCTTGTCTATGAACTGGAGTTCTAAATCCGTATTTAGGCAGACTATTTATAACATAACGGTTCTTACACAACTTGACTCTGGTGTGGAATCTGTAACCTGATATTCACCCTCCTTAAGCAACCAGTTAGTGATGGTGACCTGATTTGCCAACGTTGTGCTCACCCGTCAGAACTGTATGTCATTTATGTCAGTTAATCATGTAGGTCGTTAGGCTCACTCGAACGACCCGAAGAGAAACAGTCGTGAATAGGGACGACCGGCAGTGACTAGCCAGATCTTCTATCACTGTGTTTTACGTAACATTGTGGGTTTGGACACCTCTTCAAGGTTCTCTTTTTATGACATAAGTGATTCCGAAATTTCTGTTTTCGATTTCGACTCTCGAGCGGAAATGGTGTCTTGATCATGTTGTTTTAGCCTCGTTTGCGACTCGAAAGAAAGTTTTGCGTGTAGAGATAAGAGCGCAGAGCATAAAGTCCGGAATCATCGCGAGATAAGGAGGCGGGTCGCGGTGTCGGCAAGCACTTGTCGCGATCGAGGCGAGAAAGTGGCGCCAAAGTACTACGTTGGACGAGAGAGAGTTTATTCCCCGTCACGTGACACGAGCGGATGTGTCGAGGTCACCGCCTGGGCCTTGTTACGGGGCGTGGTCAGCTGGTCGCGCTGCTGGTCACTCCTCGCTGGGTAACTTTCGCCTCTCCTCTTTTTTTTCTTCCTTTCTAAGCCTCATCCTCTTCATTTTTTTTTTACTTAATCATCTCCTGTTTTCGTATCTTTACTTATTTCATATATTTATTCAATCACTTCTTAAACTTACCAATCTAATCTTATTTATTCTTTCTTACCGTAAATACTTTCAATTTTATTTTACCCTTTTCCAATACATTATCTCTCCCCCTTCGAATCACCCTTGCCCCCCTTCTACAAAAAAAACCCTTCTCCCCTTACGCTTTCTGTCCCTCTTTTCTTCCCCACTCTTCCACATTCGCTTCACCTTCTTTCAAGAAGCGGGAAACACCCCAAAGAAAGTTGCAGTCTGACCCTGCCTCGCACCATCACCTCCGCCCCGAGAAAGCGTGCACAGATCACTGCTTGATATCTTTACTTGCCCGTTCGACGCTCTTAAAAATACCAATTCGATATCCGAGGCATATATTCATCTGTCGATTGATTGTGTCCGCTGTAGATTTTCTCACTGTGTGTTTTCCTTTCTTTGGTTCTCTTTCTCTCTCTCTCTTTATCTATCTATCTATTTCTCTTTCTCTCTTTCTCTCTCTTTCTCTCTCTCTCTCTCTCTCTCTCTCTCTCTCTCTCTCTCTCTCTCTCTCTCTCTCTCTCTCTCTCTCTCTCTCTCTCTCTCTCTCTCTTTCTCTCTCTCTCTCCCTCCCTCCCTCTCTCTCTTTCTCTCTCTCTCTCTCTCTCTCTCTCTCTCTCTCTCTCTCTCTCTTTCTCTCTCTCTCTTTCTCTCTCATTTTGGGTTTCAAAGGTATAAATTGGCCAAGCTTTCAAAATGACTTAACAGAGTTCTACATCGGCGACTCTTGAGATTCATGGTTTCCGGTGATAAATTTAAACAGGTGAATGATCTACCGCAGTTTTATCTCATTTAGAAATTATATTCAATCTTCTGAATAATGACAATGATATAAAAAGCTATGCGACAGAAAGGCAATTGAATTTATATCACTAAATCGTTTGTATGTTTGCTGACTATAGTATTTTTGATTTTCCCTTTCTCTCTCTCTCTCTTTTACTCTCTCTCTCTCTCTATCTATCTATCTATATTTCTCTCTTTTATCTAAATCTACCAGAATTGTGATTCGTTATAGTATATTTCTCACTTTCACTTCCCCATCGCTATGGGCGTGGCTACCAGCAGGGACGACGAATTTCCTGTTTTTTGTCAAGACTGGACAGTAATAGCGGTATTCTGAAGGAAACCCAACCGTCTCTATTATGCAATTTTATTTTTGTCCTTGGTGTATGTCTCTGATGAGTTTACAGGAGTAGAATTGCATTGTTTTTTTTTCCTTTTAGAGGTGCAACACTAAGCTCTAGCGCTCAAGGCTATGTCAGTGTGGCTTTGTCTTGTGACTACGATGAGAGATCGGGCAGTAGTTTTGTCAATATAAGGTATATAAAGTCTAGCTTTACATAAGGAAGAAAAAGTCTTGCTTTATATGATTTTTTTGTCCTTCCGATAGATATTCAATATATCTAATTAGTATTAAGGCTAAGAGACGCTCTTATGATGCTATAATGATTATATCTTTACCAGACTTGCGTTTCCATAGTATATTTTCCTTTATAAACGAATGAATTACCGTAATATGAACAAAGAACTATAAGCCAGGGAAGGCAACGGGGCTTTCTCGTTGCTATCTGTGAGATCAAACTCAAAGGAACACTAAGAAAGTGCGGGAAAAAAAGGCATTTACTACTACTTTTTTCGATATGCAAATCAATGACTACAATATCTCGCTGATGTGTTTCTTGCAATACCTCTCTTTTTAAGCACACATTTAGAAGATATCAGTGAATGCACTGATCATCATGTTGCAACACCGCGTCTGTAGATCAGTATACATTTTCGGCCACGTGATGGGTATGTGGCAATGCAACACACGCGAAGTACTGTGAATACATGGGAGAAAGGTCGAGTTACCTACGGTGTTTATGTCTGAGGGAATATCTGCATGTGTGTACCTTTCCTTTTTTGGCGTTTGTTTATCCATAAGTATGTAAATAATTTATCCCTATGAAGAAAAAAAAATAAATACGTACATTTGTGAGCATATACCCTCAGTTATTACAGCTCTTAAGGATAATTAATTTCCTTGTTTTTTTCATTCTAATATTTAAATAGACACGAACAGTGCTTGAATTACATACGATGATGCAGAGGAACCTTCGCCATAATTGCTAGTAATATCTTCCTGGTTAACGAAGAGATAGAAGGAGTGGTTTCAGAAGGGAAGGAAAAGAAGGTTGAAATATGCTAATTAGATGGGGGGGGGGGTACTGGGGTAAAGGGAAAGGGAAGGATGAAGGGGCAGAGTAAGGTAACGTAAATGAAGGGAGAAAGGGAAATGAATTTAGGAAAAAGGAAAGGAAGAAAAAGGGAATATAAGGTATAGAGGATAATGTGCCGAGCATAGAGGAAAGAAAACAAGAAGCTATTGCGATAAATATTCCTTTTTTTCAAGCAGATACATTGAACACATCCCGTCCATCCCAAATTAAAACCTAAGATATAGTCCTTTCATAATCCAGTAAACAACCCCATCCAAACAATAACAACAACAACAACACGCAACGAGACACTTCTACTTGGCAACTAAACGGCTGAGTAATTTGCAATGCAGAATGTTGCGAAAGTTGTACGCGTACGCAGTTAACTGTGGATGGGTAGCGGAGAGGACTTCCTAACGCCCATAATGTGGAGGTTGGGGGCGAGGTGAAGGCCATGGCGATGCGGTGGGCGGGAGGTTGGTGTTGGGGGCCGGGGGTGGGGGTAAAGGGGAGATGGAGGGGTGTAAGAGGAGGAATGTGGAGGGAGGAGGGGAGGTAAAAGTGGAGGTGGAGGCATCGTGGAGAGGTAGAGTGTAGAAGTAGAAGTGTAGGGGTAGTGGAGAGGTGGTGGAAAGGCGGAGTGGTAAAGAAGTGGAAAATTAGGGCTAAGGCAGAGTGGAAGAGATGGTGGTTGAAAGGTGGGGGGGGGGGGGGAGAAATTTAAGTGGATTAGTGGAAGGGTAGGAATAGAAGTGTTAGGGTAGTGGGGAGGTGGAGGGATAGAGAAGAGTTGGGGTGTGGGGTTGAGGGAATGGGGTTGAGTATAAGGTTGCGGAGGGTAATAGAGGGAATGTGATCGTATGGTGTTAGCTGTAAGTAGAAACGAGTGAATGCAAATTTTCATAGCTTCCTTCTAGTGTGTGTTGTGGCTTTGATCATGTAAGTGTGATGTGGGTTTGTGTAAGTATGTGTTTGGATGTGTGCGAGCATGAGATTGTGTATAAGTGTATTCATGCCTGCATATACGTCTATGCCTACGAAGGTATAAGTGTATGTTTGGAGTGATCCTTGACTTTCCAGACGCCTTTTTTGCTTCTCGACTCTGCACATTATAATTCTATTTCCTGTGGGTCACAAAGTCCATGTGACCGTCGCACCGCCATGTGCTATTAAGATAATAACAGCACCTGTCTGTGTGACATGATAATGAGTTGGTCTTTGTTTTGACTAGTGCTTTATTTTCCACGCAAAAAATATATATATACACACTAATCACTAGAGAACCGATAATTGCCTCGATAAGTATAATAAACGTTGCCTCCTATTACGTCACCTCGCTCGATGACTCAGAACTGGCACCGGAATCGGGCTCGGGCGCCAGGTAGCAGGAGGTGCCAGGGCAAGGCGACGGTCGAGGCGCGCAAGAACTGGATTCCAAGTGCCATTTCCTCTCCAGAGCTCGCGTGACCTCCTCGCTTCCTGAGTGCCGACGCCGCAGACACGCGACTCTTGTGTGTTTGGCACTTTCTAATTTCGGAGGGAGAGAGAGAGAGAGAGAGAGAGAGAGAGAGAGAGAGAGAGAGAGAGAGAGAGAGAGAGAGAGAGAGAGAGAGAGAGAGAGAGAGAGAGAGAGAGAGAGAGAGAGAGAGAGAGAGAAAGAGAGAGAGAGAGAGAGAGAGAAGGTGGGAGGTAGAGAGAGAGAGAGAGAGGGTGGGAGGTAGAGAGAGAGAGAGAGAGAGATAGAAAGTTAGACAAAGAAGAAAGAGAGAAAGAAATAGAAAGTTGGACAAAGAGAGAAAGAGAGATAAGCAAAGGCAGAGAGAAAAAACAGAGAGATCCAGCAACACGCCACTTCGCTTTTCACGCTCAAATCGAAGACTTGTCAACAAACAGAACATATTGACACTTCTCGTCTCGTCGCACGGAAACAAACTCTGGGCCTTCGTTCCTCCTGATATTGTTACACCCGGAAGCAATCGTGTATCCGTACGTGCGCGTGTATGTACGTATATCAGCGTGTTATGTACATCTAGAGTGCGAAGGGTAGAAGGGCGTGAGAATCCGGCCTTCGCGATGCCTCGGGCTCATCTATAGAGATCCTTTCGTTGGCTTTAGGGAGTCGTAACGAAGGAGGAAAGGAGAAAGGGATGTGTGTGTGGTGGGGGGGGGGGGGGCGGGGGGCGGAGGGATAGGATTCTAGGTGAAAGGGATAGAATGAAGGGGAAAGGAAAAGGGATGGATAGGGTGGAAGGGTGGGTGGGGGTGGGTGGGAGGAGAGTGTTATGGCTATGAAACACGAGAGCGGATTTTTTTTAGGGAAATGCATGAATATTCCTGCAGGAGGTTTGAGAGATAGAAAGAAAGAAAGAAAGAAAAAAAAAGAACTAATAAGTCTGATTGCATTTAAGAACAATTCATACAAGAAAATCTAGCGACATGTTAATGGGAATACGTATACCTGCTTTGTGTAAATGCATTTGTCATTTTGGGAAACTGCAACGTGATGACTCATGAAAAACAAAAACAAAAAAACTCCTCGTGTCCGGCATCGAATGTCACTGTTCAGACGTCGCAAAAATAGGAATTGTTTGTTGTTCTTGTTCTGTGAAACATGTGCTATTGTTGCAATTTCTTGACTGTGTGTTTTGAGGAACAATGCATAATAAGATCTATTGCCTGAACCCATTGTATCAATTTCATTTCTTCCGTATTCCCGCTGCTCTTCTTGCTCTCTCTCTCATATATTTTACATACTTACAACTTACATACACACATACACATAGATATGTATATGTATACACACACACACACACACACACACATATATATATACACATACAAACACACACACACATTTATATTTATATTTATATATCAATATCTATATCTATATCTATATATACGTACACACATATATGTACATACATACATATATACATACATACATATATACATACATACATATATATATGTATATATATATATATATATATATATATATATATATATATATATATACACATACAAACACACACACACATTTATATTTATATTTATATATCAATATCTATATCTATATCTATATGTTTATTATATATACACACACAAGAGAGAGAGGTACATACAACATACACACACTTCTCCTTCTCCTTTGTCTCTACTCTCTCACTCCTCACAACATTCCCGCCAGCCGAGTAGCGCAACCAAGCCTCGAAAGGAACACCAGGCATGAAAAGTGGGACGTGTTTTTTTAAACAAATCTAGTCTCGTCTTAAAAGATTAAAGCCACTGCGAAGGTTAAGTAAATGTTTATATATCTTTTTATTGTATTCCTATCAAAATCATTACGATGAACATATACCAAAAATAACAATCATCTTCATTATCTTTGATTGCATCATCATATTCTCGCCTAAGAACACGTATGTTGTCAGTGGTGTCAGTCAAGTAAACCACAGACTCGTCGGCTCGGAGTCGAGAGAAGTGTTGACACAAGCGTGGGATGTTCCGTGTTCTTGTCCCTCGTGGAAGTATTTGCGTAGAGAGGGAAGGGGAGAGGAGAGGGGGGAGGGGAGACGGGGGTAGGAGGGGGAGAAGAAGGGAGGAGGGTAGGGAGACGTGAGGGGAAAAAGGAGGGGGAGAAGGGGAAAGAAGGGGGAAGGGGAATGGATGAGGGAAGGGGAAAGAAAGGGGGAGAGTAAAGGTGGATGGGGGGGGGGATGGGAGAGAAAGGTGGAAGGAAAGGGGAGAAATGAGAGAAGAGGATGAAGGAGAAGGAAGGAGCAGAGAGAGAAGAGAGAAGAGCGTAGAAGGAAAGGGAATACAAGGAAGGAATTGGGGATGAAAAAAAAAAAAAAAAAATGGAAGAAGAAGGAAGAAAGGGGAGAAGAGGGAGGGAATGGTAGAGTGGTGAAGGAAGGGAAGTATAAGGATGAGGGAAGGAAGACATGCAAGACTTGGCGCCGGAGGTCCACGTGTGTCCTTCACTCCAGCATCCTACCAGGAAGATCCTTTCGGTCGGGATCTCCTGGAGACGGGAGGGAGGGAGGGGGGGCGAAGAGAGAGAAGGAAAGGAAGGAGAATGCGAGAAGAAACGAATGAGCGAGCAAGCAAGTGAGATACAAAAAGAGAGAGAAAGAGCTAAAGAGAAAGATAGAGAGAAGGGAGGGGAGGGGGGCAAATATTAGATAGATAGATGTATAGATGGATATATAGGTAGATAGATAGATTGATTGAATGAGAGAGAGAGAGAGAGAGAGAGAGAGAGAGAGAGAGAGAGAGAGAGAGAGAGAGAGAGAGAGAGAGAGAGAGAGAGAGAGAGAGAGAGAGAGAGAGAGAAGCAGTAAAGCAGAGAAAGAGGATAAACAAAAAAGGTGCCTGGGAACTAAGCGAATGTATTGAACACGGACAAGATGGTCAATTCTCTTTCCTGATATAAACAGCCATGAGTATTCGCCATGATTAAATGTCAATAAACTAAATAGTCATCAGCACGTATATAGCCAAAAGATACTTCCAGTGTCAATATACACAGCTGCTTAAAAAAAGGGAAGAGAGTGAAAGAGCCTACACTTTGGCCACGTCAAACCAGGTATTTCATTCCTAGCCCCCCTTCCCTCCCTCCCTCCCTCCCTCCCTCCACTCTACCCTGGACACTCCTTCCATCTTCACCAGTCTCCATCGGCACCTTTACATCCCCCCCCCTCCTCGCTCTTCACCCCTTAATCTCCCCCCCCCCCCAAGCGCCATAACAGGTCCCACGTAACCTGCGTCTGAGCAACAGGTCCCCAGGAGTGGTGTTGGCGGGGCGCGCTTCGACCTGCACTCTCACTCTCACTCTCATTAGACCTTTCCCTCACTCTGCTGACCCATCTTGTGAGGCGCACACACACACACACACACACGCGAGCGAATACACTTGCCCAGATACACTCATATACGTGGGTGTATACATACATACCTATCAGACACTCATTCGTCTATGTAAATGGAAGAAAGGGAAAGATATCTCTTACATTTTACAAAACTGTCTTAGAGACGGGTGTGCCGTGTGTATGTCCGGTCAGAGTGGCGTGAGGCAGCAAAGCAAGGAGGGGAGGGGAGGGAGAGACAGGGAGGAGGGGAGGGGGAGGAAAGGAGGAGGGGAGGGGAGGAGAAGCAGGGAGGAGGCAAGGAGGAGAGGAGGGGAGGGGAGGGAGAGGCAGGAAGGAAGGTGCACGGGTAGGGGAAGAGGGGGGACGAAGGGTGGGAGAGGGGTGAGGGGATGGAAGAGGGAGGAGGAGGAGGAGGAGGAGGAGGAGGAAGGAGGCGATCTAACAGCCGATGTGCGTGTCCTTGGGTCGACGTCGCCTGGAGAAGTACTCTCACTTTCCGTGGCGGTGGTTGTGTGGTGGTGCTGTCATGTCGGGTTGCCGTTTCCGTTGAATATGACACCTTAAAAAAAATCATGTTTGTTGCTCCTGTCATGCTAGAGTGCACCTGCTGTGAAAGTTGGCTGCTTTTCTCTCTCTCTCTCTCTCTCTCTCTCTCTCTCTCTCTGTCTGTCTTTCTGGTGCAGCTTCTAAACAAGGTATAAAGCAGCTGAAACATATATCTTCGTTATCTCCAGTCAGTTTACACCCACAGGGCATTATGTTGCATAGTGATCAGCTTGTTTATTTTCATTTGATTCATTAACATTACCTTTTTCGCAGTACACACTTTTTATGTGGCTGTGAGTCGTACGATTTAACATATAAACCTTAAATCGTGATGTTTTCTGTTTGTATTCATGAATCTATTAGTAAAGGAGGTGTAGGTAGATAGGTAGATGCACAGGTGGCGATAAGATAGGGAGTTGCAAGGTTTGCAAGATTGAAAGCTTGAAGGAAAAGGTACGGAGATGAAGATTTGGGAGGAGATAAGGCAGGAGAGAGGGCGAGGGAGATTGTTTATGATGTGATGGGTTCAGTAATAGTCAGGAGGAATGCCGTCAGTGGCTGCATGAGGCGAATTAAAAACTAAATTTGCATATATATATATATATATATATATATATATATATATATATATATATATATATATATATATATATACTTAAAAAGTAGTGAAGAGAATGACCTCTCCTTGTATTGTTTTTGTTGCATAAAACAACAACAAAAAGGTTGGGCCCTGATGATTTTCTAACCAAGTGGAATGAATCCTCCACTCTTTAGAAAGGAGGTTACCCGAAAGCACATCCACTGAGGGATTCTTATCTCAGAGGCTCCCCAAAAAGAATTTCCCGGAGCCCCATAGGAACGCTGCTTCGTGTATTCAAGGATAACGCCTTAATTTAGGCACACCCACCTAAGTAAGCCCTGAGAAGGATGCGAATGAGATGGGGGGAGGGGGCGGGCAGAACGTGAGAGGAGAGAGAGAGAGAGAGAGAGAGAGAGAGAGAGAGAGAGAGAGAGAGAGAGAGAGAGAGAGAGAGAGAGAGAGAGAGAAAGAGATCAATAGAAAAAGAGAAAGAGAGAGAGCAATAGAAAGAGAGAGAAAGAGAGAGAGCAATAGAGAGAGAGAGCAATAGAGAAAGAGAGAGACAGGGAGAGAGAGAGAGAGAGAGAGAGAGAGAGAGAGAGAGAGAGAGAGAGAGAGAGAGAGAGAGAGAGAGAGAGAGAGAGAGAGAGAGAGAAAGAAAAAGATAGCAATAGAGAAAGAGAAAGAACAAGAGACGTACGAAAAGATACTAAAAAGCTATCCATTCCCATCCAGGTGTTTGTGTAAAGATGACATAACCACCAGGTAACAGGGCTCAAGAGACAGGCAAAGAGACATGCTGGTTCTAGTGACAGGAACCAGTTTTTCGCCTTTTTTTTGTGACTGTACTCTCTGAGCAGCCGGTTCCTTGTGTTATTTCACCATGTATAATATAATTGTTCAGTTCTGTTCGCAGCTGGAATGTTGCTTCGTCGCCTCTCGTTTATGCTGGCTTATTTAGACGTGTTGGCTTATGCTGGCGGGAATATTCAGAGCTGCGGTTGTCATTAGCGTTTGGAGGAGCGGTGTTTGTGTTTCCAGTCAGGACTGGTGCTGGGGTTACTTTCATGATCGTTTTTATTGATTTTATTGATGTTGTTATTGTTATTAGTATCATTATTATTATCATTGTCATTATTATCATTACTCTTATTATCATCAATATTATTTTCATAATCATCATTATTATTATCATTATTATTATCATTATTATTGTTATTACTATTATTATTATCATTATCATTATTATTATCATGATTATCATCATCATTACTATTATTACTGTTGTTGATGGTTTTGTTTTTGTTGTTATTACTATTATCATCTTTATTGTAAAAAAGGACAAGAAAGATAATGATAATGATGATAATAATGATAATGATAATAGTGATACTGCTCTTGATAACAGGAGGGACTTCCATCCACTAATATCTCACAGAACCGCCGCATAAGGGTGACCGCTTTGCCAATGTTTCCATCATGTAAACCACACAGATATTTCTATGCGATTTGTCCTTTTCTCGTCTTTATTAAAGGATGAGAGATGAGAGAATGATGATGCAGATTTTGTTATCTCTATCATGATAAGCTGTTGATATCTGTTTTGCTACTATTGTCTACATCATTATTTTTCAGCATTATCATCATTATTTTTCAACATTATCATCATTATTTTTCAATATTCTTATCATTATTATTGTTATTGGTAGCCCTAGTAACATTTGTATTACTGTCCTTATCATTATTTACACTGGTGTTAACAACGAGATAACATCACCTTCACTATCATCATACATCATCCTAATCCATATCATTATCACCATTTCCATCCCTATCAACATAACTCCTATCATTCCTACCAATATCGAGTGATTCAGATAATTTTTTTCTTCAGAATGACCAATCCGACAGCGGGACCGAAAGTGAAGGGGGGTAATCGCAGCCCCGTGATTGGCCCATTGCTTAGCCAATCGTCCGGATTCGAAAGACACATACGATGATTATAGTGTTGATGTTGAGCTGGTTGGTTGGACGCGCCGCTGCGACTGT
>NW_028234426.1:13993609-14006109 GCF_977035675.1 Penaeus japonicus | reverse complement strand
AGAGAGAGAGAGAGAGAGAGAGAGAGAGAGTGAGTGTAAAAAAGAAGAAGCAGCAAGAAGTTACTGAACCTCACACGCACTTAAACACAATACCGTGTTGCAAAAGTGCACCTGCATCAACAAGTAGGATAGGGCAATCTGATATGCAAATTAATTAGCCCCTGAAAATCCCTAATTCAAAAGTGATTTGCCAGAGTTGAATGGCCTGACCCCCCACCCCCCTCCCCTTCCACCCCACAACCAGAACCCCCTTCTTCCCCTTCATCTCCCTCACTCTTCTTCCCCCTCCTCTCTCCCTCCCTCCTCTCCTTCCTCCATCTCGAGGTCCAAAATATTCACTAATGTGTTTCTTAATGACGCTTAAATGACTCTTGACATCAAGTGATGAATCCCTCGCGTTTTGTTGGAACTCGGGAACTGTTAAGCCGAGACATGGTGGTGACATTTTCCTTCTTTTCGGTTTTGGGAATTGCAACTTAGTGCATACTCTTGCAATAAGAACGAGAGGCAAAGGAGATTGAGATTAGATCTGTAAACCATTAACTGTAGTTCGTTGAGTGCACTGAGTCATTTATACTAGAGAGGAGAAAGAACAGTAGACAGTTCAGTCAAATTCCTCATCATTACGAACAGTTAATGGAGGAAAATGCAAATAAAACTGACACAGCAATTGAACATTCCATCCAGATTATATTTAATTTTTCATACAAATTATCTCTCTGGTCTTGAAATGTTGATATTGATATTAATCCTAAAGCTATCCGTATTGCCTAACCATCCTATTAAGGAGATATATAAACACGGGGTCGCTACTCTTTGGGCCCGCGCTCTCTCTCTCCCGACAGCCGATATATGGAGCGGTTATGCAAACCCATCCTATGACGTCATTCTCCCCTGCCAGATTTCCGGTGATGGGGAGGAGGAGGAAGAGGAGAAAATGGGTTATGGGGAGAGGGTTGGGCATGGCTCAGATGGGGGAGAGTATGTACAAAAGGGAGGAATAGAGGGGACTCGTAATGAAGGAGAGGTAGGTTGAGGGAAGAAAGGGATGGAAAGATAGGGAAGGGAAGTGAGGGAGGGAAGGGCAGAAGTAACACTAGCCGACCGAGAGCACCTATGTTACATAAGGCGGGACCGCACACACACACACACACTCACACACACACACGTTGCGAAATGCATGTCCAAGCCCCTCGTTATACGGTCGCGTAATGGGTTATGCGCAAGTGGCTTTTCCTTTATGAGAATCATTAGTCACCAGAATAAAAAGTTAATACCTAACGCTGAAAAAAACAACACCAATTATTTTGGGATAGACAAGAGAGAGATAAGGAAGAGAAAATTAAGCGAGAAAGATTCTTAATATATATATATATATATATATATATATATATATATATATATATATATATATATACATATATACACATATATTTTAGAGAAAGAGGCATTTATCTTACGGAAGGGCGCAGAGGCCACAGGGAAGCACAGGAGCTACTCAAGAGGACAGTTACCCTTTTAAGGATGTCACTTAACATGACGTCTTTCTTGTTCTCGATAAAGGATGTCCTTGTTGGAGGCGATTACTCAGTCCTCTCTCTGGTCATAATTGCGATGGAAGACTTTATTTACGCCTAAGTGTTGTTTTTTATGTTGAATATCCTTTGTTTTTTGGGTGATTTATCTATCTAATGCTTTAAATGTGTTTAAATTGTATGCGTTTGGAACTGTTTGTTATCTTTTCGGTGTACATTCGTAGACTTTTGGTGCCACAAAAACATTTATATATATTTCCATGATATAATTGCAAGCTGTGTTCTCCTCAAACAGATTTTATAGCCACAAATCATCTTCATCATCATCGCGAAATATCTCAGTCATCGTTTAATCGTTTCGTTATCCTCCAATAATAACAAAAAAAAAAAACACATCCATGCCTCTCCTCTCTTTCCCTCGCTCCTCCACGCTCAACATAAATGACATCGAGTGCAACTGAAAAGGTCACTCAGCATGCATCGTTGATCAGGACACATTGCATCGGGGCTTCGGGCGACCCACGCGCAATTGCTCCCTCAACGAAACCAATAAATTCCGTAAACCCGATATATAAGCCTGAGTGTTAGGATTCGGTCGTGCGAGCATAATTCTGGGCTAATAATCCGGGTGAAAGTTTGATCGATCGACGGTCGACGGGAAATCATTTTTATGCGTTGTAGAGAAATTCCAAGCGAGGAGGATCATACATTTGTGTATGGATATGTGTATACTTTGGATATGCACATACATACAGACATATAGATAGATAGATAGATTCTTAGCTAGATTGTTAGATAGAGAGAGAGATTGTTAGATAGATAGGTAGATATAGGCATACACAGATATATACTCATATTCATTTAGTTATCTATTTCTGCGAGGGTGTACGTGTTTGATTTGATGTGATTAATGCGAATTAAACAATCAATATCATAAAGTAACGAATATAATGCATCCATTGAAATATAGTAGCCATATCAGTGAACTACAAGTTATCCAAGGATAACCTCACCCCAACAATTACTATTACAATTCGTTTATCAAATAACAACGCATTATACAATCGTGTCCCCTTATCTCTCTCTAACCCTCCTGCCCCCTCCCATACCCCTCCCCCCTCCCCCTCCCCCCTCCCCAGTCCCTTCGGCCCGACCTCGGTTGACCAACGTGAGATCCTTAAAAGTAAAAGTTTAATTGCCACACCCTTCTCCGCCCGCACCCGCCCTCATCCTGTGTTGTGATCAGCGGTCCCGTGTTTGCACTCAGACCACCGCCCTTGTAATAAGCTTTATGATATGATCAGGAAGATTTTTCATATTGCATTATCTAATGACCCTCGAGCAAATGATCGTTGATATATATTTTTTGTCCTTCATAAATGGCAGAAAAAAAAAACACAATACACAAAATAAATCTATTTTGTATATAGTGGGTCTTTCTACCATATCATCAACACGGTAGAGTGTTTTTGCCATTCCTTCATGGATGTGTTTAAATGATGGATATCTTTTCGTGATCACGTGTGTTGTCTTTGATCTATCTCGTCGATTTGCATGCAGCGATAATTTACAACCCCTAAGCCTTGTTTAGTTCCGAGACATATATTTCTATCAAATGATAAGACTCGATCGTCAGATCAAGATGTACGCCTTCGTAGTGTGAAATCATGGTGTCCTAAAAAAAGAATCCATGAGGGGAAAAAAAAGTATGAAATTCCGAGCTTGGAAGTATTTAGGTCGAGTATACGGCTGAGGCCACCTTACTCCTGTACCCTTCCCTTTCCCTCTTACTCTCTGCCCATTCTCTTGTTGTCTGTATTCTCGTATTCTGTTGCACTCGGAGAAATGATTCATATAGCTATTCATATGCATAGTTCAGTGTTCAATGTACGTGTTTTGAGTATTGGGAGATTTATTGGGGTTTTAATAGTCTTTGGATTTGTTTCTTCTGCAGCGTTGAAATCACCCGTCGAAATAGCGTGCGTGGGAATACCAAGGGAAGATAAAATTACATGTTCGATGTCTTCGCAGTGACGTAAGATCTCGGAACATTTCGCCTTCAGGAACAAACCAGCAAATCAATCCATCGTGCTTCTTCCCTAATAGTAAGGGGCTACGAGTGACTTTGAAGACGGAATCCTTATCTTAACAACTGTTGCTCCTCCCCCCCCACCCCTTCTCCTCGAAGATGCACCTTTCACATGCATTACCAGGGTTTCTGACGCGGCCACATTCACACGACGTCGTTCCCTGTCTATAAACTCGCCGCTTGAGATCGTATCGTGCCTCTTAATGAT
This sequence comes from Penaeus japonicus, assembly GCF_977035675.1. Lineage (NCBI taxonomy): Eukaryota > Metazoa > Arthropoda > Malacostraca > Decapoda > Penaeidae > Penaeus > Penaeus japonicus. The sequence goes on along the minus strand of NW_028234426.1, from coordinate 14,002,277 downwards.
ATCGCGACGTCTTATTCCAAGTCATTTTATAAAGAGGACAAGTCAGGCATTCTTTAAGATGCTATTGTCTTTCGTCCTTGGTTAACTTCTGAACAAAGAGAGAGATACAAAAAATAAAAGAATGCGCTTATCATAGGTTCAGTTACATTAGTATGTATTCTCAAAAGTTCCTTGTAATCCACATCAAAGCCAGCAGATGAAAGCAATGGAAAAAAATCATATATACTTTGTGCCGCAGATCCAATTAAAAGCGATAGTATTTTTCAGCAACCACCTCATTTTCTTAGTTTGATTATGTCAGCGGTATAACTTTCATATATACGTTCATACAGGCCAATTATGGTAGTGCAAAAAGGTCAACATGCGGTCCATTGCGGACATGGCGGGAGCGCACTCATGTAACACCGGCGGAGGCAACGAGGCAAAATGAGTAGGACTCCGACGATTAAGATCAGATAAGAGAAAACATGTGCACACGCCAGAGCATTTTGTAATTATTAGAAGGATCAGAAAGCAGCACCGGTGGCATTATGTTTATATCTATATCTGACAGAGGCTACGCATTTTTTCTAGTCCCTCTGACTCTCTCGCTTCCAGCATGCAACAGGTGACCCGAAACTGACGGTAGCTGCAGAGTGCATGCAACTTTAACAGGGTGCGGTCGAGTGATGATCAAAAGGAGCAGAAATTAGGCGAGGTTACACGGGCATTGGGATCTATGAATGAATTTCATATTTTTTTATGTACACAAAACAAAACCAGCCTCCGATTATCTCAAACCCTCGCGGGATATATTTGCCCAATAATGAAAAATGATGATTGATTACTGGCACTTATAACTAACATGACTTGACGGAAACCCTATTACCTGGAGAAATCGATATATTTATGATAGAAATCTGGTAAAATAATCCAAAAGCGCAAAAGATAACAGAACCGAAAGCAGCGCCTACAATGAGTCCGCCTCGAGAACCAAACTGTCTCTGCACCTGAATTTAGGGTGAAAGTAAACATCGGCCTCAAAGCGGGAGTGACACCTGCATCGGCGCCGGCTTTGACATCGCTCATTTCGGGGTGGCTGGCCGGAGCACCTGTTGGCTTTGGATTCACGGTTCTTTGGTGAATTACTGGTGGTAGAATTCAAAATATGGATATTTTCTTTGCTGACTGCAGAACTTGGTCAAATGTTGTTCGTTGTATTTTGTTTCATTTATTTTGGAAGGATTTAGATCATCTGGTGTTGAGGCATTAATAAATTCGCAAGGTATTGATAAAATTGTTCACATTATATATATGAAAAGCCGAACTTTTTGCGATAAGTTCCTGTAGATTTCTTTATAGAAGGAATCTGAAGCTACCCGAGCCTTTGCTACAGTTATCAAAAAACCTTCACCACTCTAATCTCAGTAAGCAAGTGGACACCAAAACGCCATCTGGATCGGCCACTCAACTATTTCATCTGTTTTCTTTGGAATCTTCGTCAGAACTTTTACCCACCTGGTTTTAGATTCGCATCTCAAGTATATAAAATCCACCGCCACACTGAGTAAACTACCACGTCTAGGATAAACTATCTTGTTTAGGAGTGGATAATTGCTCGTTGCTTTCCACCTGCCTTCCCTCCCTTCACTGCTGTCTAACGAGCATGCAATCTGCCTCCAGCTGGGTGTCAGATGAGAAACCTCGCAAGGGTGAAGCTGGTGCTAATGGTGGTCAGGGGGAGTCACGCGGTGATACGGCGATGGCGATGGCTCGTGTTAATATTAACAGAGGTCTATGGATTTCTCTTTTTGGGAGGGAAAATAATGGCAGAGCTAAACCATTGCAGTGTATATTCTATGGCGACGGTTTAACTAGGAAATCGTTCGCGTAACGTTTCTAAGCAATAAAGGAAAGTCGAGTGCGTTTTTGTTTTCACTGAGGAACGGAATAACAAACGAACGCGAATGCTCTGCCAGCCAGACCGCAAAACTGTTTCGAAGTCCGGGCACGCGTCGCTTACCGCGCGCTCGGATTTCACTCTCTATGAGCAATAATGGAAGCTGAAACGAGAACAATGTCTCCCATGCATATTCACGTATTCTACGGCCTTCCCAGCTATGGAACAAGGCACGCTAGCTTTTCGAACAATGGTGAAAACAGCCGCCACACTACCGCTAAGAAACGCATCGCACGGCTGGCAGTGAAGTTGCGTTACACGTATTGTACTGCATTACAAAACTAGGCCGATGCTCGTGCCTTCATTATGCCTATTCGTCGCATGGTTTTAGGTCTATACAAAGGGATGTTTGACATGTTAGAGTTTATTCACTTACTATCATTATCAAATCTATTTGAAAAGATCATTAATATGCTATATGATTTTTTTTCTCGCATGCAGTGCAGCAGGAGTACAGTAATTTGTTAAGTTATACATTGTGACTTAAAACGAGACGTAGCTGCATTTAAGACTGGTTAATTCTAACAGATTTAGTTACCATTACTGCTCAACGCACCTGCGGGATTCGTGGATATAAACCCAATGCACGGGAAAAACAACAACACAAAAATTGAGAAAATACAAGCGAATTTCTCCCCGTGAAGACGAGCCCCATTTCACGGTCGGCTTCAGTCGTAGTTTCCAACAACACGGGAGACATTGTTCGCTCGTCGGTGAGAGCGGCCGTGCACAGGAAGAGCAGAGGCCTCGGAACCAGAACTCTGAGCCATATGGGTTTCTTAGCTGGAGATTTTTCTAGGTTTCGTAGTTATTCTTATTCTTATTACGGGTTTTCTTTTTTTTAATTCAGACTTTTTTCTATTTTATGACAAAACGACAAAAGAGTAGAATCTTCTCTTTCGCTCACTGTTCTCCTGAGCGTAAAGAAGTACCCTTTGCTCCGCCTTAATTACCCTACTAATTTGATCTCTACCGTCAAGAGGCGGATGTGCGTGTCTGATGACCGTAATTAAGGTGAAAAGTAAAGAAAGGGGGATGAACTCGCCGTGGAGGTCTATGGGCATGTCGTGTAGACTACTTCATCGTTAGGTTCTTAGTTTTTGTTTGAATAATTGCAAACGAGATTTATGTTTTGGAAGCACGGGGGGAAGTGAGAGAGAGGGGGAGGGGGAGGGCACAGGTATTAGTTTAGTTTCTTGTCTTTAAAACCGTGTTTTTTTGTGGAAAGGGGGAAGGGGGGCGATGGCAATATCATCACATTTCATTTACAAAGTGACTGTTCCAAATATCTATCATTTATGTATTGTCATTTACGCTATCCATCATTTACATTCTCATATTTTGAGAAATAAAAATGTCTCGAAATATCCTATAATAAACTAGCATTTTGAAATAGACATTACTTTCTTTCGTGCCGGACCGAGGCAAATCGGCTTGGTGTCCTTGAGCAAGGCGCAGGCGTGTTTACATGGTGTCGACACGCGGCCTGTCACATTAGAGCGCAGGTTTTCAGTGGCGAGATTTACAGGAACAGCTGAATGAAAGACGTCGGTGTGGTGCAATAGAGGAATGGCTTATGAATGACGATACTTAAAATCAAGGCACTAAGAAAAAAAGTGGCATTAATGCTGGGTTACGTTGTGAAATATGGTGAATTGGGAATAACGATTTGAAACAACTGGATAGCATGGATGCCAAAATACGTATCGATAAAATGACAAAAACACAAAACAAAATAGATAAAAACCTCTATAAATTTCCAATAACCTTATTTTCTGTATAACCCTATCTGCCAACCTATCAAAATAAAAATGAACAGCGGAGTCCATATGCCTAATAGCAAGCACAAAAACGCTCAAAAGCAAATGAGCTATGAACAAAGCGAAGTTACAAAACACGTCATGGAGGCAAATCCCTTATGATGACACGCCGTTGTTTCGCATTAAAAACATATCATTTTATGGCCTCATGATTACACGGAAGCCGTTTGTGTGAGCTATTTTCCCACGCAATGACTAGGATTTATTAGATGCCTTATGTTTGTGTGCGGGACTGCGAACTTGCGTACATGTGAAAATATAATGCATTAGTATTTATAACGAGTGTTTATATTGGGATCCTCAATTTTCTGTCTATCTGTTTCTGTCTGTCTATCAGTCAGACTATCTGCCTATCTGTTTATCGATATAGATGGATAGATACAAAATGAAAGATAGCAATATAGAATGATAGAAATACAGATAGGCAGACAGACAGACATAGAAAAATAGATAGATGTAGATAGATAAATGTATAGATCAAAATCAGTAAACCGGGAGTGAGCAGTGTGCATTGGCCCTGTTGCAGCCCCACTGTTGCAACGGCAAGCCATTCATAGCCATCGTGAGTGAAGGAAAAGTTAATTAGGCATTTTGTGGTCACGAAAAAAATATTTATTATTCATGAAGGGAGATGACCAGGTTGTAAGCAACATTCAGCAAATTAATAATGATGTTTGGTCGTAATTACCCAATCTTGTTATTTTTTTGTTTCTCTTTTAAAGTTAATTAGCCCACCATAGCTTTGGAGATTGCTGATTAATAGATCACGATGGAGTAATTAGCTGCAGTAATTAGAAAAATTGCGAATGGGGAGGGAGGGAAGTGTAGGAGTGGGTGAAAGAAGGGAATAAGTATGGCCATTATACGTCTTGCACAGCCTTGTCTTCCATGCTAGCAATAGGAACAGGAGGGGCAGGGAGGGGAGAAAAGGGGAAGGAAAAAAGGAGGGAAAAGGCAAAAGAGGGATTAGAGGGAAGGGAAAGGAGGGGAAGATAAAGGAGAGAATAGGGGTAAGTGAATGGGAGAAAGTGAGTGAGGAGTGAGGAAAAAGAATAAAAAAACAAGAGAGGGAAAGAGGAGAGGAGGAGAGGGAGAAGGTAAAGGGAAGACGAGGGGAGAAACAAAGGGGGTTGTAGGTGGGAGAAGGGAGGGGTGCGGGTAGAGTAATTCTTAGCCAATCCTTAAGATGTGGGCCAAGAAGTAATGCCACACGCCACATTGCCTCGCGCTTTATGCTCCGCTGTTTGTCACGTGATGGTGTCATGTCGACAAGGAATTTCTCAGAGAATGGAAGTTCGTGTTACCTTGTTCTCGAAGATGGGGCGAAGGGGGAGGTGGAGGGAAGGGGTAGAGGGAGAGGTGGAGAGAAGGAGTAGAGGGAGAGGTGGAGAGAAAGGGTAGAGTGAGAGGTAGAGAGAAGGAGTAGAGGGAGAGGTGGAGGGAAGGGGTAGAGGGAGAGGTGGAGGGAAGAGGTAGAGGGAGAGGTGGTGGGAAGAGGTAGAGGGAAAGGTGGAGGGATGGGGCATACGAGAGATGGAAGGAAAGGGTACAGGGTAAGGTGGAGGGTAGAAAGGGGTAAAGGGAGAAATTGTCAAAGAGTAAACCGAGAGATGGAGGGATGAGAAGTAGGGTAAAGGTGGAGGGAAAGAGTGTAGTAGAAGTGGAGGGAAGTGGCCAAGCAAGAAATAGAGGGAAGAGGTGAAGGGAGAGATAGAGGCAAGAGCTGAAGAGAAACACGCTCCTCCTCATCATTAGTATCATGATCATCATCATTGTCATTATCATTAATATCATTATTATTATCGTTTTTATCATTACCATTATCATCACTGTTATTATTGTTATCATTATTATTATTATCATTATCTTTATTATCATTATCATTATAACTATCATCATAATTATGATTATTATTACGATTATGATTATCATCATTATTAGCTTTATCATTATCATTATTATTGTCATTACTCTCATTATCATTATTATCATCAACATTACCATTATCATTATTACTATCATAACCATTCCTTTAATTATTATTGCTGTTGATGTTTTTTGTTGAAAGCAAATATATTTCATTCGTCATTACAGTTATTTTCATGATCCTAATCTTCACTAGTTTAATTTAATTATTAAAAACATCCTTCCTGTAAACGTTGGTACCAATTACTATCACAAACGAGTTCAAATATTTCCAACCTCGATAACAAATTGATTATCCACGCCCGTCTCTCTTCTTCAATTCTTCTTCAGTTCTTCTAATTCTTAATTCTATCCTTATTTAATTTACCCTTTTTTCCCCTCCAGAATTCTTCTCCAGTTTTCATTCTAATTCTTAATTTTATCCCTTTTTATATACCAATTTCTTTTCCCGTTTTCTATATTCTGCATCGTTTTCTTTCTTCCGTGTTAACCTTATTAACATGGCTTATCTCGAAGGAAACTCATTTAATAGTTTATGTTGCATTTGGTTCCGTATGTTGGCTTTTAATATAAATGGTCAGTCATTCGCACTGCATGACACTTGCATGAGTGATCGTGAGGAAGAAACAAGAGAAAGTGAAAGATGTGATGAATGGGAGAACACGTTAGGGAAAAGAGAGAGAGAGAGAGAGAGAGAGAGAGAGAGAGAGAGAGAGAGAGAGAGATAGATAGATAGATAGATAGATAGATAGATAGATAGAGAGAGAGAGAAATTGAACGGAAAACTGAGCCAATAAATTAACAGATTGATTGATAAATCATTACACAAACAGATAAACAAACAGACTGTCAGTCAGATCGATAGACATATTAAGAAAACGCAAAAAAAAAAAAAAAAAAAAAAAAAACTGCTGAGATCGAGCATATTGCAAGGTGATCAATGCAAGATGTTACATCACACTCCCCCCACCCCCCGCCCCCCGCCCCCCGGCCATCACCGAGCCCCTTGCTTCACCCAACCTACTTTTCGGGAAGGGGTCGTTAATTGTGGCTCTGGACTTGGAAAGGTGAGAGAGAGGGAGAAAGAAAGAGGGGGAGAGTAAGGGAGAGAGAGAGAGAGAGAGAGAGAGAGAGAGAGAGAGAGAGAGAGAGAGAGAGAGAGAGAGAGAGAGAGAGAGAGAGAGAGAGAGAGAGAGAGAGAGAGAGAGAGAGAGAGAGAGAGAGAGGGGGGGGGGGAGGGGGGAGGGAAAGAGGGGGTGAACAAAGAAAGAACGTAAAAAACACACAAAAAACAAACGTAAGTGGATCTATTTACGAACCCTTGCCCCCTTTCTTATACATGTGAACAGATGTGCGTGTGAAAATATCTGAATGATTTGCACAGTTGCAAATGATCGAAATATTCCCAAAATTACGCCAAAGTAACATTAGAGAACTTCCAGATATCATGTGCATTTGTTTCAATCAACTTAATGATAGTTTACTACTTATACTTCCAGATTTGTTGATCTCTTTGCCGAATTCTAAGTAGAATTCCAGTCCTCCTTCGTAGTCTATTTTCGCCCTTACCTGCAAATGGAAAAAATAAATAGATTAGTTTCACACCGATAAAAGTTGACGATATGAAGCATTCTTTCATGATTAAGAAAATCAAGAAAATCGATTAAAACAAATGAAAATGAAAAAAAAAGAATATAAAATTTTCTGCATGGCTGCATTGACGTATTTCTTTTGTCCAGCATGAATATCACTTGCATTCATGCGGTCGAACGGACGAAATTGGAGTGAATTTTTATTGTCAGGCTCCAGAAAAAGTGTAGAAAGTTTGTCATTACCTATGAGAAACCAGAAAGGTAGGGGAATAATAGATGCAATTTTCTGAATGGTTTTACTAACTGGTTGACCGTTTTGTTAGCACGGTACTGTAGTGTATGGTACTACAGTGTGTAAAATGCGATATAGACATAAATCCTTTTAAGCTCTTCTTGTATATCAGAAAAATAAATGAAATAGTTTGATCTGGGAACTAAGAATCAATAAGATGTTGCAATAGGGAGGATAAAGACCAAACTTTTTTCACTTATCAGATATCAAACTCCAATAACTTTCATTAATAACAAAAACACATCCATCACCATATATCACCATAACGAAGCACGCGACAGGGAAGACACAACAGCACCATCGATTACCATAGCGGCTTCATCATAAATCCTCAAAGCAACGGTACGTGATGACGTAAGCCCCCCCTCCCCCCCTCCCCCTCTCCAGTTAGAGATGAGAAACTACCAAAACGGGAAACTCATTTGCAAGTGAGTAAAAGTGAGGGAGGCTGGGGGAGACGCGACTGGAAGAGGGGGGGGGGGAGGGGGAGACGCGACTAGAGGATGGGGGGGGGGTTACTCATCGTCATCGTGTCTATGACATTTATCTTGCACGCTTGCTTTATTGCTTTCAGTTCCTTTGCGAATCTTCGTCTTACGCTTCCACTTCCCTCCTCTATTTCTCTCTCTCTCTCTCTCTCTCTCTCTCTCTGTTTTTCTTCCCCTCCCCTCCTCCTCGTCTCTCTCTATCTCTATCTCCTTCCGCACCCCTTTATTATTATCATTATTATTTATCATTTATCTTTTTCACGACATCTTCACTGTTTCTGCCTTCCCTTCGTCTCTTTCTCTGTCTGTCTGTCTGCCTCTCCTCGTGTGTCTGTTTGACTCTCTCATTTCTTTCGTATTTTTCTGTCTGTTTGTGCATCTTCCTGTTCTCTCTTTTGTTCTTTGCCGTTAATATTTCCTATCTTCTCTCTCTATCACACTATGCGTTATATAGGCATATCTATCTGTCTATACATCTCTCTATCTATCTGTATGGTATACACACACACACACACACATATATATATATATGTGTGTGTGTGTGTGTGTGTGTGTGTGTGTGTGTGTGTGTGTGTGTGTGTGTGTGTGTGTGTTTGAGTGTGTGTACATTT
>NW_028234426.1:13976109-13983609 GCF_977035675.1 Penaeus japonicus | reverse complement strand
TATATATATATATATATATATATATATATATATATATATATATATATATATATATATATATATATATATATAGAGAGAGAGAGAGAGAGAGAGAGAGAGAGAGAGAGAGAGAGAGACAGGCAGGTAGACAGATAGATAAATAAATAGATATAGAGATAGGTAGAAAAATAGATAGATAGAGGTAAAGAGTGAGAGGCTGAAATTCAACCAGAACGCACAGACATTAGTCTTGCGGAAGATTTTAAGATGTTTATTTTTAGTAATGGTCTCCAAGTGGACCAACGTGGCTGAGGGGGGAGGGGGGGGAGTGCCTGGAGAGACGATTGGGTGGAGCATATCTCACTCTCCTCCGTCTTCGTTTGTTACCTTCCTCATCTATCTAACGTACAACATATCTTCATTGTTTCCCCATTTGATAATTTCCCCCGTCGTGCTTAAGTTAAGCATCATTCTAACAAAAAAGAACCTCCACGGACTAAAAATTTGGGGAGCTCGCGTCCACACCCATCTCGAGCGCGCTTGACGGCCGTCGCGTTTTTCTAATAAGTCAGGCCGGCTAAACCGTTCGCGTAAGGTTCGGCGCCAGAATCCGGATTGCGGCTATTCTGGCCATCCACGAACATTGCAACATTGTGGGCTGTTACGCGTGACTGAAGTTATGGATGGGGGAGCAGGTCGCTTTTGTTGATTTTACTTTTGAACTGAGAAAAGGAAAAAGAAAAATGCTTCCATAAATGTCGATTGATAGTTAGATGGATAGGCAGAGACAGAGGGAAATATATATATATATATATATATATATATATACATACATATATACATATATAAATATATATATGTATATATATATAGATAGATAGATAGATACATGTATATATATATATATATATATAGAGAGAGAGAGAGAGAGAGAGAGAGAGAGAGATAGATAGATAGATAAATAGATAGATAGATAGATAGAGAGAGAGATAGGTGGATAGAGAGAGAAAGAGAGAGAGAGAGAGAGAGAGAGAGAGAGAGAGAGAGAGAGAGAGAGAGAGAGAGAGAGAGAGAGAGAGCGCAGAGAAGAAAAAAAGACGATAGAATGGAGGAGGAGGGAGAGGAGTAAGCCAACGAGAAACTAGAAGCCACCCTGCTAGGAAAAAATAACAAAAGCCATAAAAAGCCATTTAGAATGCAGAAGAATGACTCGTACGGCTGGGCGTGGTCAGAACACTGTCATGGTGACCTCGAGAGACAGGGAGAGGGGGAGGGGGAGGGGTAGAGGGGGAGTTAAGGGGAGAGGGAGGGGGAGGAGGTATGGTGATGGGGAGGGGAAGGAAGTAGGGGGAAGGGCAGGGGAAGGGAGAGGGGGAAAAGGAGGGTAGGGAAGTTATAAAGAGAAAAGGAGTGGGAGGGGGGGGGGCGAAGGGGTCTGTCTGTACCGGAGAGTGGTGGGTGGAGATCATTTTTTAAAAGTACAAATTGTTAGCCGTTTTCAAGCCGAGGCCAGAGGGCAAGCAAACGGATGTCGATTGTTCGTGTTCGCTTTGTCACATCAGCTTTTCTTTGGGACTTTACTGCTTTGTTTTGAGAATCTTTTGATCTCGGCTTATCGCATTATCTCCTTTTCTAAGACTATTTGTTACGATCGTGTTTTTTTTTCTCAACTTTATCTCGCCTTTACTCTTTCTTTAGGTTCTTGATGAAGTTGTTCAAGTCCTCGCAACGGACAATCGTGTACCGTGTTCTAAAGCCGAAACCCTTTCATCACAAGGGTGTAATAACCCAGAAAAAGGGTTCTTGCGACACCGCCAACTATGCAATACAATCGATTGCCGCGTGACATTCAGGAGATAAGAATCGGCGGGATGTTGTAAAGCCGCACGCTCACATGTATACATACCCTACCCTCCCACACACACACACACATTCGCATATTCACACACACACACACATTCACATATTCACACACACACATAAACACACACACACACACACACACACACATACACATTCACATATTCACACACACACACACACTCACATATTCACACACACACACACACACACACACACACACACACACACACACACACACACACACACACACACACACACACACACACACAAACACACACACAAATCCACACAAACCCAGACACATAAAAATAAGAAAGCACTGAATATCCAAGAAGTGTATCCAAAGGCGTGTTCGAGGGTGTGGCGTGGCGAGTGAAGTGAGTGTGTTTGCCGTTACATATCATCTCACTTCAGCCTGGTCTGCCTGCGGTCAGCACGTGATTAGAGGGAAATCAAGGTTAGTTATTCGTATTCGTCTGGCAGGGATTTTTGTATTTATTTATTTTGTTTTGTTAGTTCTTAGATCCTGTCTTATTTTTAGCGAGGAAATGATTGTTATTCTATAAGGGGGTCACGCGCATACATATATAATTACTTACGTATGTACTTGAATATGCTTATGATGCTACTTTAGTATATATATATATATATATATATATATATATATATATATGTATATATATATACAGTATATATATGTATATATATATACACAGTATATATATATATATATATATATATATATATATATATATATATATATATATATATATATATATATATACATACATATATATATATATATATATAAATATAAATAAATAAATAAATATATATACATATACACACATACACATACATATATACACATATATACACTCATACACAAATCTATCTATATATCTGTCTATCCATCTATATACATATAAACCGATAAATAATATAAATTTAGGTCTAAATGGAAACTTTTCTGACATGCCGAGTGAGCATATTCCATTTGTAGACATGAGTGGAGTGCGCAGGTGTAGTGGGCGTGGAGCGAGGGCGGGCGGGGCGGGCGGGGCGGCTCTCGGGCTCTCTGACAGGCCGGCCGGTGACGCCAGGCGGGCAGCTAGGAAGTGTAAAGGTCGAGCGGCGGCAAAAAGCGGACTTTGTGAAGGACAGACGAGCCTTGTGGCTTGGTCCACTCCCCTCCCCTCCCCTCCCTTCTCCTCTCCCACCTCCCCTCCCCTCCCTTCTCCTCCTCCTCTTCCTTCCTCTCCACCCGGTACCCACTCCTCTACCCCTTTCCACCCCCTCCCATCCACCATCCACCCCGACCCCATCCCCCCCTCCCCCCCTTCGCTCCACATACCCAGACACGGGACTTACCCAGGTTACGACACGAGGGACAGACAGGCAGGTGGAACGGTCTCTCATGCAGCCGTGCCTGACCGCCACCACCTCCGCCGGAAAGATCGGCTAGTTTTTGTGCATGGCAATTTGTGCATGCCCTTGTTCGTGCTTCCCTCCCTCCTCCTCTACCCCCCCTCTCTCTCCATCCCCCCTCTCTCGTTCATTCCCGTAATTCAGATACTGATTGCTGTTATCATCTTTTATAGAGCAAATGAACGAAACAGGAGGACAGACTGAACAAAAGTTGAACAAAAGGAACAGACGAAGAAGTGTGAAAGAAGTGAAAGAAAGGGGGAAAGGAGAGAAAGAGAATCGATAACTGTAACGATAATGACCAGATGTAAGGGATGGAAATAGTCTGAAAATAACCGCTCAAGTAATGGAAATTATCAGAAAGACAATACAAATAGTGACTAATGATAATGATATACAATAATAATAGTATTTGTTATGATAATCATGATAATAGTGATAATGATAATTATGATGATAATTGCAATCAGGATGATAACGGTGATATTGAAAATATTAATAACAATGATAATAGTAATAACCAAAATAATAAATCTAAAAGAAATTAGAGAAAGAAAGAGAAATCCAAACAGAACAAACAACAAGCAAAAGTAAAACAAGAAAAGAACAGCCTAAAATAGCCTACCAGCCTATGCCCTTTTCCACAGGTCAAGATCCGTAGAAATAACTGTCTCAAGAACCTTCAGTTGAAAAAAAGTAAAAAAAATAGGTGATTTGCATATTCACCCAATCCGAACCGGAAAAAGGATAGATAGATAACCGACAGATAGACAGATGGATAGCTGTATCCCTTTACAGGCCTTGAGGCGGCTTTGAGAAGGAATTCATGTAAATGTATATATATCTTTTTTTTTCGAATAAACGCGTATAAAATATTCTTGCGGTTATAAAGACGTGGTTTGTCCTTCATTTCGTGCAAGGCTTTTGTCATCCTAAGACTTAGAGAGGAATTATGATGAGAAAAAACGAGAGAAAAATCCTCGGTATCGACTCTGGTTTACGAATGACCTTGAAGGGGGGGTGTAGGGGGGTAAGGGGAATGAGGTAGGGGGAATGAGGTAGGGGGTAGGGGAAGTGGGGAGGAGGTAGGGGCTGGGAGGGCAAGGGGGATGAGATAGGCGGTAGGGTGGAGGGGCAATGAGGTAGGGGGGATAGGGTGGTGGTGGAGGAGGTAGGGGGAATGGTGGAGGAGGGGGAGAAGGAAGTGGAAAGGGAAGGGGTCTATGTGTAGGAATGGGGAATGATATCTGAAGGGGATGGATGGTGGGGATGGGGCGGGGCGTTAGAGGGGGGTAGAGTGGGAGGAGATTAAGGGAAGATGGGGAAGGGTGAAGGGGGATCAAGGTTTCGGTCAGGTATGTGTTGTTTGTCTTCGAATGGTGATCGTGACGAGCTCGGCTGGCAATAAGAAACGACCTTGTCTTTTTTTCTTCTTTTTACAGATTATATGTCTTTAATGGCCGATCATGCGTCATCAGTTGACACAGCTTGATTTTTTCAAATTTAGGAATTTTTACTTCATTGCAGTCATTTATTATTATGATTATACCAGAAGAATAACCTAATAATAATGACTAAGGACAAACAAACAGACTTTTACAATAAACATCACTTGATTCCTACCATCCTGACTTACTGATTTTACTTTAAATTTCAAAAAATCGAAAATTCCCAACAAGGGCAGCCGCTGTAACTCAAGCCTCCACGGAAGTATACTCTGCGGTGTCACGCTCCAGTTCCCAGGATATATTCCGGTTCTGGAACACCGTTATATCAGACTTCTAACACCTAAATCCTGGAGAAGGAAAGAGGAGGAGGAAGGAAAGGAAGAGGAGGAGGACGTGAGGAAGGAGGGAGAGGGGATGTAAGTGAAGCTTACGATTAACTTCTATGTAGTCTACATTGTAAATATATCGTGAGGTCGAGTATACACGATTTTAGGGTCTTGTTACGACGAATAAATAGAGACTAGTAGATCCGTTTTCGGTGTAATATACCCGCTACTGCTCCCAATGCGTTTATTGGTCATGGTAGACTATATCCTCTGGGCTCCCTAAGCGTATCAGTTCAAGCAAGGTCAAGGGACCATTTTTTTCTCTTTTTCTCCTAACTGTGCGACATTGACTCTTCCGGAGGTATCTGCTAATAATGCCAAGGATCCTCTGTAGAACACCCGCAGAAGGCCGCGGACATGTACGGTCTTCAGCGAGGTGATCAGGGAGCTTGGTTTAGGGGGAGTAGGGGGGGAGGGGGAAGAGGGGGAGGGGGGAGGAGGGGGGAGGGGTTGGGGGGAGAGAATTGATAGATAAAGACATATTCAGGTATAACCACTAGCTGGAAAGGTATATATATATATATATATATATATATATATATATATATATATATATATATATATACATATATAGGGCGATGCTTAGACTAACAGACAGACAAATTAATCCTTAGATCAGTGAATAGCTATGTAATCAAGAAAATAAGACCTATGCGCCGTGATACAATTAAACGACTGACTTTTACCGTTACAACGCCACAGACGCGACCAGAAGGCAGAAGACTGTCCTCTCGCAAAACCACACCCAAGATCCGCCATTTATTTTCAAGATGATTCAGACGAAAAAAAAAAAAAAACGTCGTAAAAGAAGAAGAAGAAGAAAAAACACACGCAGCGTTCAGAGGCCTGGACAAGTGACCTACAACAGTAACATTTTCTAGAGCCGCATGAACAACGGGATCACACACGGGATTGTGCCATCACTAGAAGCTTCTAGATGAATCTCTGGATGTCTGAGGGAATGAAAGGGGTGGGGATGGAGGGTGATGAGATGGGTAGATTGAATAGTAGATTGAGTTGAATAAATAGATGGTATGTGTGTGTGTGTGGGAGCGAGACACATACACACACACACACACAGAGAGAGAGAGAGAGAGAGAGAGAGAGAGAGAGAGAGAGAGAGAGAGAGAGAGAGAGAGAGAGAGAGAGAGAGAGAGAGAGAGAGAGAGAAAGAGAGAGAGAAAGAGAGAGAGAATGAGAGAGAATGAGAGAGAATGAGAGAGAATGAGAGAGAGAGAGAGAGAGAGAGAGAGAGAGAGAGAGAGAGAGAGAGAGAGAGAGAGAGAGAGAGGGGATAAATAGATAGATATATATATATAGAGAGAGGGAGAGAGAGAGAGAGAATGATGGAGGAAGTGAAAAGTAGAATCTATATCTTTATTCATATGTCGGCCTGTCTAAATATCTATGCCTATCGATCTTTCTCTATACATTTATACATCTATTTATTTGTCTATCAGTTTATCTATACCTATACCTACCTCTACCTATTTGTAAATATCTCTCTCTATTTGTTCATATGTCTATCTATCATTCTATATCTATCATTCTATCCATATCACGTGTATTGGAAATTATGCAGGACATGTAGTGCGTGCGCGTTCATGCACACATATTATAAAGCACATCCAGTCTTTTTTACAGTCTCTAAACGCTTTGATATCAGGTCATGCATCATTCATGGTATTTGGTCGCTTTCGTTGCAGATATATTATTTTGTTCTTTTCTTCCATCACGAATCAATGAATTTGAATTTAGGTCGCCATGTTTTTTTAGAATTTTATTTTTAGAAACTTTGTTACAAATTGATGAAAAGAGAATGAATTGGGTGAAAAAAGAGAGATAATGATATACGTTTTGGAAAGCGTGGAGGAGAGAGTAAGAACAGGGAAAGGGAAATTGCGAAGGAGGAAGAGGCAAGGGAGGAGTGGAGAGGAAGAAGTGGGTGAAGAGGACGATTAGGGAGGAGGAGAAGGAGGAGGAGATGAAGAAGAAGAAGAGGGAGAGGAAAAGGGAATGAAAGGAAGAGAAAGAGGAATAAGGATAATGATAATAAGAAGATGAAGAAAAAGAAAAAGGAAGTATGATGAAGAAAGAGAACAAGAAAAACAAAGCGAACTACAGATGGGAGAGAAAATATGAAAATTACAAGATATAAAGACATAATTAGAAACAACAAACAAATAAACAAAAGAAAAACAACCGAATAACAGCATAAAAAACATGTAGATGCAGGAGCGAGGGAGGGAACTAGAGTGAGGGAGGAAACAGGAGCGAAGGAGGATGCGAGAGTAAACTAGAGTGAGGGAGGAAGTAGGAATGGAGTAGGAAACGAGCGTGAGGAAGGAAGCAAGACAGAAGGAAGGAACGAACATCGGGGAGGAAGCAAGAGTGAA
>NW_028234426.1:13968609-13971109 GCF_977035675.1 Penaeus japonicus | reverse complement strand
TATAATATCTATATATATATATATATATATATATATATATATATATATATATATATATATATATATATATATATATAATATCTTATGTATATAAATTCTTATATGTATATATATATACATATACATATACATACATATATATATATATATATATATATATATATATATATATATATATGTGTGTGTGTGTGTGTGTGTGTGTGTGTGTGTGTGTGTGTGTGTGCGCGCGCGCACACACACACACACATATACATATTCATGTACGGGTGTGCTTTGGCACGTCTGTTTTCTTTTAGAGGATGCTTGTCTAATGCACTGTTGAAATTCCCGGTGTCTTTATTTCAAAATCATATTTACATATGTTCTAGATTTTTCCCGTTTTCAAAATACTATGACACTCAGTAAAACTGAAAGTAAAATGAATGATTCATGACTGATTTGCATACGATAAGTGGCTAAGTGCATGAATATATCGCCGACCTCATCTTTGACAGCCGACAGGAAACTCGACCAAGAACAAGCAAGCACTTGGAAACTCCCTGGAAGAGCGTGTTTGGAAGCTCGTTAACAAATTCATTAAACGATGGCTGGCCTATTTTCCAAAAGCTGCCACCATCACCTTTGTTTATATTAGGGCCTGTCTGCGGGTCACCTGTCAAGGCGGGTACCGTTGCCTAGGGCTAGAGGGGGATGGGCGGGGGAATGGGTGACTGGAGGGGGGGTAGGATGGTGGGAGAGGGGTAGGAATAGGGGGAGGGACAGACAACGAAGGGAGGGGTAATTGGGTATATGGGGGGGGGGGCAGGTAGGAAGGGGAAGATGGTAGACACAGTTGAGCCAGCGGCACAGTCATCATTTTTGAGTTGACAGCTCGTGAGATAGATATGATGTCGCATTTTTTTGGCAGAAGTATGAATTAATGTGTATCTAATCTGAATAATCATCATTAAACTGGCGGTATCGATTAATCTTGAGAACACTGTCGATCGGAGGGTAGTGGCATCTGGCAACTACATCAGGGAGTTGCCAGTTGGTCTACAGAGAAACGAAAATCTCGCCACACTACTGACTTACTGACCCCCTCTGTCTCTCACCTACTTGTGTATTCATGAGGGCGTTATTCACAGCTTACTTTTGCTTTTGATGGAGTTGTATCGGGAACGACCCTACGTGTGAATGAATCTGTATTTTTTCCCATTATTCTTGGGGTCGTTAATGTTTATATGTATATATATATATTTTTTTCAGTTTAGTGAAGTGTTTATTCTAAGAAAAAAAAATATATATATACATATTCAAACATTCTATCGCGCTTATGTTACAGTGATATCAAATTCCACTGATTACAATGAAGTTCATCTGATAGTCGGGATTTCAGGAAATTTAGTCGATTCGAAATTCGAAACTGAGAAAAAAACACGGACCAGAGTACCTCCACCTTTGTCCGTCCAGCTCTCCACTCTCCTCCTTCTTCTTCTTCTCAACTCCTCCTCCTCCTCCTCATTCTCCTCCTCCTCCTCCCCCCCTCCTCCTTATTCTTTATTTTTCTTCTTCACTTTCTTCCTCCTCACCCTCTTCCCGTTTCCTCTCTTCTTCTTCTTCATTATCTCCCTCCTCCTCCCTCTCTTCCTTCTCCTTTTCCCCGCCTCTTCCTCTTCCTTCCACTTCCCTGATCTCACGTCAGCAGGAAACCGCTTATCCTCAATTATCCAGGGATCAGAGATAAATAAACTGACCTGGTTACTGCCCTACAGACCCACTAATCCACACCCTGTAGCGGAGGGGGAGGGGCAAGAGGGGAGGAGAGGGGAGGGGTGGATGGGAAGGAGGGGTGAGGTAAGGGAAATGACAGCCTCTCTTATTTCCTCGCGTTTTGTCTTCTTCGTTGTTTGTCCTCGCCGCGTTATATGTATATATATATATATATATATATATATATATATATATATATATATATATATATATATATATATATTATATATATATTTATATATATATATATATATATATGTATATGTATATGTTATATATATATATAGATATAAAAATGTTATATATATATATATAGTGTATATGTATATGTATATATATATATATATATATATGTATCACACCACACACCACACACACTATATATATATATATATATATATATATATATATATATATATAGAGAGAGAGAGAGAGAGAGAGAGAGAGAGATGTGTGTGTGTGTGTGTGTGTATCAACGTTTACTGATCATCATTTCATCATACTTCTCCCAAGCACATCATCAAAATCATAATGATCATCATTATCATTATGATGATGATCATCATTTTCCCACTCCTCCTTCTCACCATCATCTCTTCCTCCTCCTCATCATCTCATCCCCACCTTCATGATCATCACCACGACCATTACCATCTTCATCATCATCATCATCTCCTCCCCCTCCACCTCATCATCATCACAATTTCGAGATACAATTTCTCTCATATTTTCTCGATCTTTCTCTCCC
>NW_028234426.1:13958609-13963609 GCF_977035675.1 Penaeus japonicus | reverse complement strand
GATTTATCCAGAAAAGTGGGACTTGTCGAAAAGCGAGTTCATATTGCTTGCAACGGCAGAGTTCAAGAGCGACTGGGTCTGAGAAGCGACCCTCGGGACTGACAGCGGGCAGCACAAGAAGCACTAGCAAGTTATGTATGTATGTTTCTATATTTGTGTACATATCATTTAATGTGTATGTATGTATGTATGTTAGCATATGTATGTGTAAGTTCTTATATTTGTGTATCCTTGTGTGTGAATGTGCGGGCACACTTAATGTACACATAATGTACTTATAAGGACTTGCACATTAGAATCAGTACCTGAATGATCGAGGAAATACTAAATGTAAAGGTTAAACGAGATTATATCAATGCATCAATATAAATGTAGCTGAACAAAGGAGAAATCAGAAGCTGAGCTTTGACTATTTCCCAATACTAAAAGGGGAAAAGCCATAAAAAGTGAACTAGTAACACGCGCGCCAGTTTCCACGCTCCACGGCAGAGGCACGCATTGAATACACGATACTAGAATAGGGTTTTTAAGCGTGATGTTTGCCGTACACATCCGCATATCATCCACACACACCTCTACCTCACCCTCTCTTCCATCTCAACCACTTTTCTCATCCACCCACCTATCCAGACCTCATCCATCCACACCTATCCACCACATCACCGACCAACCCCACCCACATCCACACTCCACCCACCCAACCCCACCGACTCATCCACACCTCACCCACCAACCCCACCCACTCATCCACACCTCGCCCCCGCCGCCCCCCTCCCCTCCCCTCCCCCGTATCCCCATCGGCCCAGTTCCCCAAGCTTGCGTCCTCGGGGTATCAGTCAGTTCAGTAATCTCCAGTCTTGAGACACCACACGGCTATGACCCAACGAGCAGAGGTTACGTCAGCGAGCGCCTGTAAAACACACCCCGTAGGTCGCCAGGGAGGGAACAACGCTTGGGAGACGAAGACGGACTTTCTACAGTGAATTGACAGAAATTTTGTTGCCGATAAGAGTGGACATCAGACGAGTAGGTGCGGTATGATTCCGTCGCGTGTCCGCCAGGGTGTATTGCAATGGTGTAGAAGAGCGTCTGGCGTGTTGCATGGATTATTTCTTACTGCTGCATTGCCATCCCCGCCAGGCAATGTTTGTTGCGCGAGCACTCGCTCAAGGAAAGGATGTCAGGCTTACCAGAATCGTCTGTCTATAATCAAAACATTCCACATGTCACCAGGCAGTTGGAAATGCACTGGAATTTTGAATAACACATATAAAGCAACATAACATTCACAAATAACATTATTGCCTCTTATTTCAATGTTTCCCTTAACAAAATACGCTGGAAAATTTAGATCGTAAATGACGATGAAGACCAAATGCTTCAGTGAGGGAAACACAGAAAACAGCTATTCGATATCCCTTCTGTTGGTAACGTAACTGTCCCACCTTGACACACTCCTCTCTTGCCGGATAGAACTTCGTATTTCTCTGATAGTTATTTTCTATTTATCGTTGCTTAACTGTCGTAATTTTATTTATCAGTAAAGTAATTACCCTTTTATCAAGACCTGCACGACCTTGTACTTCTTGTATTGATTCAGACTCTTACATAATAAAGAGAAACTGTAATTACCGAAAAAATTAAGCTTAATTATGTAATAATCCTTAAACAATGCTTATTTTCTCAATTATGATTCCAATTTCGAATTTAATGGCCTATTATATCTGGCTTTATGGATTTCACGCAAATCTTGGAGAATATAATTGTGTGATTCTTATAGTTTTTCACTTGATTTCAGTTATACCTCTCGCTCTTTCTCTCTCTCTCTCTCCTACACACTCTTCTCGCTTTCGCTCTTTCTCTCTCTCACACACAATTTCTCTCTTTCTCTATCTCCCTCTCGTTCTATCTGTCTTTCACGTTCTCTCTCTCTCTCTCTCTCTCTCTCGTTCTATCTCTATTCTTCTCTTTCGTTCCCCTCCCTCCCCCCCTCTCCTCTTTCTAATTTCCTCATTATTTCTATGCCAGTTCCGGCCGCTTTCTCACCAACTAACGGAAACGAGTGACTGCGGGAGTCTGTCTCCCTTCACGTTGGCACCGAGGGAAAGCCCCGCTCACGCAGTGGTTAGTGGAGCAGCCTGCGGTCGAGCTGTGACTTCTGTGGCGACGCGAAGGTGGCGTGGCGGCGCTACTTAGAATGCCTTTGATTTGGAATTAGATTAGGAGAATATGAGAATGCGTATATATACACATACATAAACACAAACAAACAAAGACGTCTGTGTGTGTGTGTGTGATGTGTGTATGTGTGTGTGTGTATGTATGTATGTATGTATGTATGTATGTATATATATAAGTATGCATACACACACACACACACACATATATATATGTGTATATGTATATATATATATATATATATATATATATATATATATATATATATATATATATATATATATATATGTATATATAAAGGTCGCATGATTAAGCAAGTATGTATGCAAGCAGCGTACGGAGCGATAAAGGTCTCTTAAACCCTCCCTCTCCCCCTCTTCATCCATCATTTCGACTACCGCTTCGTCGAAAATTGCGGTTCTGAGGGGCATTCACGGAAAGGTTTCCTTCCGGTATGTCAAGGTGTCAGTGCTTCGCTGATTTTTACATGAAGAAAAATTTGACCAAAGGTACAAAGAAAATTCAGGAGAGCTGAAACGAAAGAGAAGAATAGAGATAGAACGAGAGAGAGAGAGAGAGAGAGAGAGAGAGAGAGAGAGAGAGAGAGAGAGAGAGAGAGAGAGAGAGAGAGAGAGAAAGAGAGAGAGAGAGATACCAAACGTAGAGCAGACGAAAGAGAGAACGCTAAAAAGAGAAAGAGTCTACAGAGCTTCATTCCCTTTCATTGAAGCTCAACAAAAACGTCTCCGCGCAACAAAAATAACGGCAAGAAACAGAGCAAAGCATTATCAACGCTAAGGGAGTCAAGAGCGATCAAAAGTGAAACGCGGGTACTCTTGTTTTCAAAAAACCGTTTGGCAGCCATGTTGGTGGGGCCGGCTGGTCGATTGGCCTATATTCCGCGAGTCACTTTTCTTGCATTGGTTTTCTTGCTCACTTTGAACGCTCTTTTTTCTTCGTCGATTTTTTTTTTTTTTTTTTTTTTTTTTAATGATTTAGGTGTATAGGAGGAGTCCGCTATCGTTTTTTTTTTCCTCTCTCCCTTTCTGTGTTTTTGTTTTCCAATTCGTGAATGATTGAGCCATGTATGGAGAGAAAGATATATCTCATTGAATTTACAATGAAAAATACCTAATCATACGGTCAATATTCATACAATACTCTCACACTTATATTGCATTCAGGCCTGCACAGATGGCTCAAATACGAAAGTCTACAGCTCGAACAAATACATCTAATTGATTGATGAATTGGTGTTAACAAACTTCCAATAGAGGACGAGGCAATATTGAGTATTACGAATCGGAAACTCTTGTATATGTGTGTGTGTATGTATATATATATATATATATATATATATATGTATATATATATAATATGTATATATATATACATATATATAAATATATATATATATATATATATATATATATATACATATATATATATATATATATATATATATATATATATATATATATATATATGTACATATACATATATATATACATATATACACATATATATGTATATATGTATATGTATATGTATATATATATACATATATATTTGTATATATATATATATATATATATACATATATACATATCATACCATATATATATACACACATACATATATATGCACACACACACACACACACACACACACACACACACACACACACACACACACATATATATATATATATATATATACACATATGAGAGAGAGAGAAAGAAAGCAAGAAAGAAATAGAGAAAGAGAGATATATATATATAGAGAGAGTAGATAAATAGATATAGATAGGTAGATAGATATATATGTGTACGTGATATATTTATTTTGTTTATGTTTAGTGCACATTCTGCCACATAAACCTGACCGGAAGTATCTTACAAGAAATTTACGATCAAAATTTATCGCACCAAAGTTTCGATCCGAGAATTCCACGAAATTTAGGTCTCGCTTCCAACGGAGAAAAAATTGCATCACGTGTGTTTGTTTTATTGTGTCATTAAACAACAGGAATTTACAGAGAGAAAATAGATTAAGTTACCCCTAAAACATTATTTTTTCACTTCTCTAATTTTACTTTTTGCTATTTTCAAACTTATGATCTAACGATCTTTGTAGACAATTGTGATGAATATAGGTCGAGGAAGAATGAGGAAAAGAAAGGGGAAGAAATGGGAAGGAAAAGGAGGAAGAAAAAAAGAGGACGCTCCAGAAAAACAAAAAAACAAAAACAAAAGATAAATAGAAGAAAATAATACGAACGAAAGAAAACGAAGAGAACACCAACAGAAAACGGAAGAACCAGAAGAAAAAAAAAAGAAAGTGCGAAAGAACAGAGAGACAAAAGAAGACCGACTAATTTGCTGAACATCGTCGCATCGAAATCTCCAGCAGCAGCAGAACGAGCGAGAGCAATTAGCAACGGAAATGGAGCGTGGTTTGGAACAAGGAGAGTGTTCGCTGAAGGAAGAAGACATGGCGCGCTCACCCTTTTAGGCTGGACGAGACGCGACGGTACCAGGCGACCCCCGAAGGAAAGTAAAGAGGGCGTGTGTTTGTGTGTGTGTGTGTGTGTGTACGTACCTCCCCTGCGCCCGCCCGTGCTATCTCTCTCCCCTATCCTAACCCTCGGACCTCTCTTCCTTCTTCCCTCTATCCTCCCCCTCCCCCCTTATGCCCCTTCCTTTCCTCTTTACTCTAACCCCACCCCCCCACCCGCCCCTTTGCCCCGACCCACCGTTCCCCGAGTTCAGGTCATCCTGGTCTGTAACCCGATGATTAGCTTTGTGGTTGGTTGGACCAGC
>NW_028234426.1:13951109-13953609 GCF_977035675.1 Penaeus japonicus | reverse complement strand
TATCTGACTAGGGTTTCGGAAGTCTGGTGCATTATTGCATTCTCCAGAACGTAGCAATGACAGGGTGACCCTCGTCGCTGTTATTACAATCACGTGACATGTAAAGACAAACAAACAAAACAAACAAAACAAGTAAAAAGCAATAAAAACAACACAAATCTGAATATATCATAAGGATTAATATATTTTTTGAGGTGCTTGAATTAATTATTCATAATCACAATCTCTTTTTTTTTTAAGTAACTGTTGTTGCTGATGAGTATTCACGCAAAGGGTAGCAATGATGATGAAGGATCAGACGAAGAAGAAGAAGAAGAAGAAGAAGAAGAAAAAGAAGAAGAAGAAGAAGAAGAAGAAGAAAAAGAAGAAAAAGAAGAAGAAGAAGAAGAAGAAGAAGAAGAAAAAGAAGAAGAAGAAGAAGAAGAAGACGAAGGAGAAGAAAAAGAAGAAGAAAAAGAAGAAAAAGAAGAAGAAGCAGAAAAAGAAGAAGAAGAAGAAGAAGAAGAAAAAGAAGAAGAAGCAGAAGAAGAAGAAGAAGAAGAAGAAGAAGAAGAAGAAGAAGAAAAAAAGAAGAAGAAGCAGAAGAAGAAGAAGAAAAAGAAGAAGAAGAAGAAGAAGAAGAAGAAGAAAAAGAAGAGGGAGAAGAAGGAAAAGAAGAAGAAAAAGAAGAGGAAGAAGAAGAAAAAGAAGAAGAAGAAAAGAAGAAGAAGAAGAAGAAGAAAAAGAAGAAGAAGAAGAAGAAGAAAAAAAAGAAGAAGAAGCAGAAAAAGAAGAAGAAGAAGAAGAAGAAAAAGAAGAAGAAAAAAAGGGAAAAAGAAGAAGCAAAAGAAGAAGAAGAAGAAGAAGAAGAAGAAGAAGAAAAGAAGGAGAAGAAGAAGAAAATAAAATTGAATATATAAATGAATAGATAAAAATAAAATAAAAATGAATACATAAATAAATAGATAAAAGCATAAAAATGACATAAAAGATAACGATAGTTATGATAATAATAAAGATAATACATTGATGGTAATGATGATAACGATGATGTTGGTAATAATAATGATACGCATGCTAACAATCAGTGATGACATTACTGCTATTACTAAAGATAATGATAATGATGAAACTGATTATGAGAACAATAGTTATGATTGCAATGTTATTGATAATGATGATGATTCTGATAATGAAAAGGATGATGATAATGATGAAAAGGATGATGATAATGATGTTGATGATGAAAAGGATAATGATAATGATGTTGACAATGAAAAGGATGCTAATAATGCTGATGATGAAAAGGATAATGATAATGATAATAAGGCATAAACTTATGTTGTTGATGATGATAATAATGCTGATAATTATGATAATAAAGATAATGTAAATAACAGTTACGACGATAATGAGAACAATGATGACACTACCATTACCACTAACAGTAATGATAACACTAACAATGATACTGAAAATAATGATCACAACAATAGTCCCAACAACATGATCAATATTATAAACAATAACCATAATAATGATAACAGTACTGACACCCACAATAACGAACACCTCCCCAGCAAAACATCTTTCCAAATTATCATTTCTTTTACCACCCTATCTCCCTTTCTCCCTTATGGTAAACCAGCGTAGTCTTTTCTTGTTGTCACGTCAACATTCCGGAGAACGTATGAAAGCGAAATTAGTCATGCACTCTGGCGGTTCAGCTGAAGGAATTGCATAACGACGGAAGATGACGTCACGGAATGTCATGCGGGATGTCAGCTGGGGAGGGGTAGGAGGGTGGGAGGAGGGGGAGGGGGTGAAGGAGAAGGAGGAAGGTGAGGGGGAGAAGGGGTGGTTGGAAGAGGAGGGGGGAGGGGGTGCTATGGAAGTGGGGTGGGGGTGGGGGTGACGGGATGAAGAAGGAGAGGAAAGGAGAGAAGGAAGAAGAAAGAGAGGAAAGAAGGGAATGAAGAAGAAGAAGAGTAGTGGATAAGAAAGAGGAAGGAAGAGGAGGAAGGCAGGTTGGAGAGAATGAATGAATAAGGAAGAGGGAAGAGAGGAAGATGAGGAGAGACAGGGGAGAACGAGGAGGAGGAGGAGGAGGAGGAGGAGGATGTCGATGAGGAAGAAAAGGAAGAGAAGGGAGGAGACCAAAGAAGTGGTGGAGGAAGAAATAAGATTAGAAGAATGAGGGAAAAAAGGAAAAAAAAAGAAAAAAAGAAAAAAAGAAGAGACCTAGAAGGAGAAAAACTAAGATGAAAAAACAAAAAAGAAAACAAAAAACAAAAACAAAATGGAGCCGTGAAAAAAAGGAAAAAAGGGAAAAAGAAAAGAAAAAAAAGAATCTTTCTAACTTTCCTTCTAATCTTTATAGCTCTCACTTTGCATGACACCGGATGTCATCATCAGGAAGTCATGCGCGCGAGAATCCCTCCGATGCGGAAAAAATATGTGAGTCAGAGGCGTTGTGAGGCAAGTTCGGACGCTTCCTCGTTCGGATTTTTGGTGACGTTTG
>NW_028234426.1:13942346-13944248 GCF_977035675.1 Penaeus japonicus | reverse complement strand
TATGTATATATGTATATATATGTGTGTTTGTGTGTGTGTGTCACACTCATTTTTGGTAGGTAATTGTGTTTGTGTGTATGTGTGTGGAATGGAATGAAGAGAATACAATTAAGCTGATAAGCAGGCTCTCTAATGCAGTTCTCAAAGGGCGGCCTAATGCACGAGATATGTCATGTATCTCCTGCTTAGTGCACCGCTCCCACGTGCCCTCCCCCCTCCCCCTCCCCCTGACCCCCTCCCTCTAACCCAGCCCTCTTCCTTAATTGTTACCTGCGTGAGGGTTGACCACCTTTATTTAGGACACTCACCTTTCGTTCGATTTAAGAGGCAGCTCTTGTATCGTGTGCGTCAAATGCATTGGGAACGAAGTGATTGGGTGAATCTGTTTGTAATGTTTATATAGTAACTATGCATTTTATTTATTTATTTATTTATTAATTATTATTATTATTATTTTATCTTATTATCATTAATATTATCATTATTATTATTATTATTGTTATTATTATTATCATTATTATTATTATTATTTTTTTTTTTTGGGGGGGGATTGATAACAGGAAATAAAATGATACAAGGGAGGGGCGAACAAGTGGCGTGGGTTAGGGATGGGGTGAGGGGAGGGGGAGGGAGGAGGAGGGAGGGGGTGAGGGAAGGAAAGATGGAGAGGGAAGGTGAACTTCTTACACTGGGACTGGTATCGTCCGCCTCCGGTCATTCATTGACCTTCCAAGGGCCACCAGAGATCACACCTCTCTTCCTCTATCTCCTTCCCCTCCCTATTTTATGCCCTCCTTCCTTCCCCCCTTCTATTTCCACTCTTCCCGTCCCTTATATTCCCTACTTCCTGTCACCTTCTTCTTCCCCTCACTCTGTCTCTTTCTTTCTCATCCTTTTGAAATGTAAGTAGCCACATATCTTAATGAACATGTCATAGTCTCTGTTTCTCTATTTCCTCCTTCCATTCCTCTAAATGTGTTCCTCCCCACTCTACCTCCTTCTTCCCCTCTCCCTTCTATTTCTACCCTTCCTTCTATCCCCTCTAAGTTCACCTTCACCTCCCCTCTACCTCCCCCTCATCCCCTTCCCTTCTATTCCTCCCTCACCTCCCCCTTCCTCTCTCCCTTTTCCACCTTCTCTAATTTCTTCAGCTATAGTTTCCTTCTTTGTTCTGTATTGGTTATGCTTGAATATACATAATATCAATCTGATTGTGTTGATGTGTTGCATATAGTATCCCTGATAGAAGTATATCTCTATCTTCCATAAATGAAATATGAATATCACCCTTGGTTACTCTTCTGATTTTTTTTTTTCAACAGGTGAATCTACGTCTACCTTTCCTTGCTCCGAGCAATCATTTTTTATATAACTAATCCATCATTTTTGGTCTCATTTCCGTGTTTCTGTTTCTGTCCCTTACTTCATGCTAGTTTATTGCTTTATATCTATGCTTCTTCTTTGTTGCTCAGAACCTTTCAGCCTCTTTTCCCTTTTCTTCGTTTTGTTGTGATATCAGTACCGCTGAATATATTCTCTTTATAAAATCTCTTCATAGAATTTCCTTTGCCTACCCTATATTTATTCAATAACTACATGGCTCAAATTTCCATATAACCTTTAACACCATATATATATAATATATTCTTGGTATCCTCTTTAGCTTATTACAAATTTTGAAAAAAATATAAACGAAAATGTTTAATTTCACTATGCAAGATATTTAATGAAATGTAATATCGAAACGAACCAATCCCTAACCTTTGGAATGGGAAATGATTGTCACATTAATTCCTCTTCAACAGCATCTTAGCAGGTCATCCCCAGTCAGATTTCTTGAACTTCTTCATTCAGCCTTTGATCAACCTATCTCACCCCTTCAGCTATCTCTACGACCTTTTC
>NW_028234426.1:13932346-13934846 GCF_977035675.1 Penaeus japonicus | reverse complement strand
AAATTACCTAACTGTATATAAGATTCTAATGGTTTTGAAATGACTTGATCGTAATCATATTTTTGCAAAATCATTGTTGTAATGGAGTTAATGGAAATATTACTCTATGAGTATGCAACGGAAAAAAATAAATGTTTAGAAAACTGTAACACCTACACACATATGAAACACACACACACACACACACACAACCACACACACAAACACACACTCACACGCACACATTCTTGAACCCGCCAAAGGGCTTCGGGAATGAAAAACGCCAAAGAAACGGAGAGAAAGCAATCGTTTTTACCCACCAAACCTCCCGACAAACATCCATAGCTGTTCCTTTCGACCAATCAACCCGTAAGGAAAATGTAAACAAGAGACTTCATACAGCCTGAATCAGACAGACAGTTACTTGGAAAGGAAAGCCAGATAAGTAAATGAAATTGATTGTGCCTCAATTTCTAGGTATTTTCATACGTCCGATTGTTGTCATTGTTCATTTCACAATCACCACTCTGTTCATACTTAACATTTTCCAATTATGTCATGTTTAATTATATTCCCATCAGGAAATGAGTTTTCGATACAAAAAAATATATCCATCGCCATCAGACATCAAGCAAACAAGAGGCCATATTACTGCGAAGAGTCTAATTAAGGTTACACCCTTAATGAACTAGGTCACGCAGGTAGGATACGTACCCAGCCGCTCTGGGTAAGTGGCAAGTGACAGCTCAGGCCGGAAGTCGTATCTGTCCTCAATTTCGTCTGGTCTACGTTAGTTACCCTTGACCGCGGGCGCGTGTCTCGTTTTCACTGCGGCGGGAAACGCAAAAGTACAGTAAATTTCCTTTTTTTCTCCTGTCAAGTAGAGAACTGTACTGATGTCATGTTCACCTAAAATTATTATTCACTTTTCCTTTCTTTTCTTTTTTTTGAAAAATGCAGGTGTGTTTCCGCTACTGGTCACAGATTTCAGGGCCAGCACTACAAGTTAGAGGTTCCTTTGAATAAGCTACTAATGACAGCCCTGAAGACACAGGAACTCTGTAATATTGATGTCGGTACCTTCGTTACATGGGCTTGGAGGCAGCCATGTATGACGTTATTGCAGCTTTTGTGTTGCTTGGCTTATCTCATTGTGCGATATATTTGAGATATCGTAAATTTTCGTGGCGTTACGTCTCGTTCTTATCATTTCGAAGTCGTCCCTACTCAGAGACGTCAATTCTTTTTTTTCAAAGTGAATTCACGAACAACTTACTTGATGTTGCCTCGCCTTCCTAAAATTTCCCCCGACCTCGAAGACCTCAAGACCTCAAGACCTCGAAGACATCCCTCCACGGCCACAGCATCGTTCATCCAAGCGCGACATCCCCGGTTTTACGGCGCGCAATAAAAACACCGAACTTCCGTTTAACTCGCGAGGGCAAAAACCCACACCCGAAACTGAGGATAAAAAGTGATGTTAAACCTCCCTAAGGTTGAAAAAAAGTAGCAAGGCGGAGGTCACGCCGAGAGGTCGGGTCTGCCGCCGCAGCTCGCGTAAAGCACCGACGGTTACACAGACACAGAATGTATCCCGCCTTGGGCCGTGGGCGGTGCCCTTAGGCGGGGGCGCGGTTCAGGTAGTAGCGGTGAGGGGGGGGGAGCGAAGGGAGAGAGGGAAAGGTGGGGGTGACGTGGAGGGAAAGGGAGGGTGAGGGGTGGGTGAGGGGTTGGGAGGGAGGAAGGTGGGTTAGAGTGAGGAGCGAGGGGAGGGAAAGAGAGGCTGAGGGGGGGGGGGGGCGATCGGGGGGAGAAAGAGGAGGAGCTAAGGGAGGGAAAGGTGGGGAAAGAGTAGAGGAAAAAGAGAGGGGAAGAGGAGGCGGAAAATTGAAGAAGGAGGGGGGGAGTCGAAGGTAGGAGGGATGGGACAGATAAAGGAGGAAGAGGGAAGGAAGGGAGAGGGAAGGGGGAGGGAAGGAGACGGCGAAGGGAAAAAAAGGGAAGGAAGGAAGATCAGGAGGGGAGGAAGAGGGAAGTACGGAGGAAGGCAGGAAGTTAGAGAAAACAGATAGAGAAGAAGAAAGGAAGAAAAGTCAATATAGGAGAGAACGTTGGTAGAAAAATATAACAATATAAGAAGGTTATAACGGATATCCTTGTAGGAAATACCAATAAATAATCCAGTCAAAGAAACAAATAAGCCAAGTAAATCAATTGAGCAAGTTAAAGAGTAAACAAACAGATAAATAAATCAAAGAAGAAAGAAAAGGGAAGATGGAAACAGGCGGAATGAGTAAGAGAATGACCAAAGTAAATGCAAAGAAGAATAGAGAACAACAGGAATAAGCAAAGGATGAGAGGAAGATGAGAGAAACGCCTTAAGGGTAGACTGAAGGTGAGAAACGAAGAGTTAAGGATAGGAGGAGCGGAGCGGAAAGAAGAGAGAGAGAGAGGGGAGACGAGTTGGGAGAGAACGAGAGAGAGAGAGTGGGGGGGAGATTTGAGTCGAGGCGACCTTGCG
>NW_028234426.1:13904846-13909846 GCF_977035675.1 Penaeus japonicus | reverse complement strand
ATTAATGTTATCATTATCATTAATGTTACTATTATTATTATCATCATTATCATCATCATCATCATGATTATGATCATCATCATCATCATTATCATCAGCATTATCATCATTATTACCATTATCATCATTGTAATCATTATCAATACTATTTTTATTGTCATTATTGATATTACTGTTATTTATTCGCTGTCATTATCACTAACATTCCTATTATTATTGTTATTATCATGATCATTATTATCACTGATATCATTGTTATTATCATCATTATCAATATCATTGATATCACTGTTATTGTCCTCTTCAACATTATAATCATCATTATTTGATTGTTATTATCATCCTAATTATTAATAGTATCATCATTATTATTATCATTATAATAATTATTATTATCATTATAATAATTATTATTATCATTATTATCATAATTATCATTATCATCACCATCATCATTGTCATTATTATTATCATTATGATTATCATTATCATTATTTGAGTTATTAGTTGAGTTGTCTAACTTCTTGGAAATACTGCGTTTTCTGCAGCGTTATAGATATGAGAATGTGGAACAGAGACGCACTCAGATGAGTTTATTATTTTCACATTAGAACTCTAAGAGTATTAATACTAATACTAAGAGTATTAATATTATATGATGCAGTTGAGATAAATTATAAGCAAATGAAATGGAATGTTGCTGTAATATATGAAGCTTACATAATAGGGATGTATCAGTATTTGACTGTATATATATATATATATACATATATATTAGTATATATATATATATGTATATATATGTATATATAAATGTATATATATATATATATATATATATATATATATATATATATATATATATATGTGTGTGTGTGTGTGTGTGTGTGTGTGTGTGTGTGTGTGTGTGTGTATGGTGTGTCCTCATTATCCTCCTCCTCCTCCTCATCATCATCATCATTATAATGATTATAATTCGTCTCACAGGTTTCCCGAGTGGTGTACGCCAATTACGGTTCCTTCGATGACTTTAAGTACTTGGAAGAAAACGGCGTCGACGTGACTGGCGCTCTTGTTATTATTCGGTACGGCCAGCTGTTCCGGGGAGACAAGGTATGCGCTTTGGATATTGTGGTTATTGTGTATTGTGTTTATGCGTGATGTGCGTTTTATTTTTTTGTGCGCTTGTATTAAACTTTCTTCCATTTTTTTTCTCTCTCACTCACTCACTCACTCATTCACTCACTCATTCATTCATTCATTAACTCACTCACTCACTCACTCACCCACTCACTCACTCTGTCACTCACCCCCTCACTCATTCACTCAATCACTCACTCACTCACTCACTCATTCATTCATTCATTCATTAACTCACTCACTCACTCACTCACCCCCTCACTCACTCATTCACTCACCCCCTCACTCATTCACTCAATCACTCACTCACTCACTCACTCATTCATTCACTCATTCACTCACTCACTCACTCACTCACTCACCCCCTCACTCACTCATTCACTCACTCACTCACTCACCCCCTCACTCACTCATTCACTCACTCCCTCACTCACTCACCCCCTCACTCACTCACTCACCCCCTCACTCACTCATTCACTCACTCCCTCACTCACTCACTCACTCATTCACTCACTCACTCATTCACTCACTCCCTCACTCACTCACCCCCTCACTCACTCATTCACTCACCCCCTCACTCACTCACCCCCTCACTCACTCACTCCCTCACTCACTCACTCACTCACTCACCCCCTCACTCACTCACCCCCTCACTCACTCACTCCCTCACTCACTCACTCACTCACCCCCTCACTCACTCACTCCCTCACCCCCTCACTCACTCACTCCCTCACCCCCTCACTCACTCACTCACTCACCCCCTCACTCACTCACTCACTCACTCACCCCCTCACTCACTCATTCACTCACCCCCTCACTCACTCATTCACTCACCCCCTCACTCACTCATTCACTCACCCCCTCACTCACTCATTCACTCACCCCCTCACTCACTCACCCCCTCACTCACTCATTCACTCACCCCCTCACTCACTCATTCACTCACCCCCTCACTCACTCACCCACTCACCCCCTCACTCACTCATTCACTCACCCCCTCATTCACTCACCCCCTCACTCACTCTCACTCTCACACACACACACATCTTCAGGTACGGTTCGCCGAAGAACATGGGGCGGCGGGTGTGATACTGTACACTGACCCCCAGGACGCTGCCCCCCTCGGCCCTGAAGCCACGTACCCCAGCACCGTATATGCCCCCCCTGGGTCCACACAACTGGGTTCCCTCTCTCTCCAAGGGGACCTCCTCACCCCTGGGTATCCTGCTATAGGTATGTGCAAAAAGAAATTCTTGCAATTTTATACTTTCCTTTGGCAGGGAATTTCGAATTAAGTGTCCCACAGAACGTTTTTATTTTCTTTATTTCTTTTTTTTTCTTTTTCATTTTGTTGCTCTCTTGGATAATGGGTGAAAGATGAATCCAATTCTAACCTCAAAGTGGGACGAATTTTGTTTCGCTTCAAAATTAGAATGTCTTTTTTGCCTTTTTTTCCCTCCTACTTTTACTGCTAGCCTCACTCTGGTTGCCTGATTGTTATCATCATCATTATTATCATTGTTATTATTATTATTATCATTATTAATCGTTATTTGTTTTTAGTATTATCATTATTACCATTGCTATTATTATTACCATTATGATTATTTCATTATTATCATTATATATATTGTTATTGTCATTATTATCACCATTATCTATTATCATTAACATCCTCTTCCTCTTCCTTCACCTCCTCCTCCTCCTCCTCATAATCATCATCATCACCATCACCATCCTCCTCCTCATCATCATTACCATCCTTATCTCCTCTTCCTCCACTTCCTACTTCTCCTTCTCCTCTTCCTCTTCCTCCTCCTCCTCCTCTTCCTCCTCCTCCTCCTCCCCTCCTCGTCCTCGTCCTACTCATACTCCTCCTCCTCATCATCATCACCATCTTTATAATCACCACCATCACCACTATCACCACCACACCATTACCATCATCATCACTG
Organism: Penaeus japonicus; assembly: GCF_977035675.1. NCBI lineage: Eukaryota > Metazoa > Arthropoda > Malacostraca > Decapoda > Penaeidae > Penaeus > Penaeus japonicus. The sequence goes on along the minus strand of NW_028234426.1, from coordinate 13,906,751 downwards.
ACATCATCATCATAATCATCATCATCACCATCACCATCATCATAATCATCATCATCATCAGTAGCAGTAAAATCATCAGCGCCATCATTGTTACCATCATTATTATCAATATCACAATCACCACCACCATCATCACATCACCATCACCACATCATCGCAAAACTGGCATCCCCATTGTCATTATGATCAACAAGGAGAAGAATGATGTTGTAATTCCAAGACAATGATGTGACAATATACCACGGAGATGAGAAGACGGAAAGAATAAGGAAAAACAAAACGAAACGGAATGAGAAATCCTATTTTCTGACTTGGATAATTGTTCATTTCCACATTCCTCTCCCCTCTTCCCCTCCCCTTCCCTCCCCTCCCCTCCCTACCCCTCCCCTTCCCTCCCCTACCCAGTGCCTTCTCTTTCCTCTCTTCCTTCTCCCTTTCCTCCACCTTCCCGTTCCTAGTGTCTTCTCTTCCTTTGCCTTCTCCCCTCTCCTTACGGTCTCCTCATCACCCATCCCCCTCCTCTCTCCCCTTTTCCACGATTTCATAACCCTTCTTTTTTTTCTACCCCCATCCCTCTTCCCCCTCCCATGATCTCTCCTTCCTCCTATCTCTCCCCCATCCCTATCCCTCTATCCACAGCCACATCCCCACACCCCCACCCGCCCTCCCCCTACCTTCCTCCACTCCCTTATTCAAGCTCCTCCCCCCTCCCCCCGTCGTCCCACATCTCTTAGCTATCCCTTCTCCCCCTCTCCCTCCCTCTTCACGATCCTCTTCTCCCTATCCCCTAGCCATCCCTTCTCTCCCTGCTCCTCCTCCCCCTCCTCCTCCCCCTCCCATCACGATCCCCTTCTCCCCATCCCCTAGCCATCCCTTCTCTCCCTTCTCCCCCTTCCCCTCCCCCCCTCCCCATCACGATCCCCTTCTGCCCATCCCCTAGCCATCCCTTCTTCCCCCCCCCTACCCCAATCGGAAATTACATTGCCAGGAGCGAAGAAATCAAATGACGCCGTGATTGATTCTGAGACTTATAAGTACATTCAAAGGAGCGCAAGATTTGATTATTGTCATCGTGAGAACCTCCCAAGGTGTGTCGACGAGGGAGTGTTGGGTCGCTGAAACACACTCCTTCTTTTTTTTTTCTTTTTTTTTTTACTTGCGATATATTAGGTGCAATTAATGATGATATGATGGATTTTTTTTTTCGTTTCATTAGGATTGTTCGTGAAGAAGAAGAAAATGATTCGGTGAGGTTTTGATTTTTTTTTTGCGGTTTGCATTTTTTATATGATTGTCTGATGTCACTTTGTATTTCATGTTGTCCTTCGTTGCAACAGTCGTCATTATTATCTATTTTTTTTTGTCTCTTCTTCCTACCGTCTTCCCACCTTTATCTTCTCCCTTGTCCCCACTTTCTTTTCCCTTCCCCAAACCTCTCTCTCTCTCTCTCTCTCTCTCTCTCTCTCTCTCTCTCTCTCTCTCTCTCTATATATATATATATATATATATATATATATATATATATATATATATATATATATATATATATATATCCCTCTTTCTCATTTTCTCTTATTATTTCCATTCCAATCTCTTTGTCCATTGTTATATTCTCACCCACTACTCTATCTCTCTCCTCTCTCACCCTCCCCTTATCTCTTTCTTGCAATTTCTCGTCTACGTCTCCCTCTTTTCTCTCATGTTTCATCTCCAATAACATTACGTTCTTTCAGAGACCGCCTACCGAATACCGGAAGAAGAGGCAGCTTCGCCCCGTATTCCCGTTCAACCTGTTGGCTATGATGACGCTCAACAAATACTCAGGTACCGACACTTTTCAACATATATACACGCACACGCACATGTACATGCACACACACACACACACACACACATATACACACA
>NW_028234426.1:13892346-13897346 GCF_977035675.1 Penaeus japonicus | reverse complement strand
TTATTTTACCTAAGATTAAGCGGCAATGCTCCATCTCCTGCTGCTGTTTCTTGCCCGAGAGCGTTCTTCTCGTTGATGGTTTCAGGCCATTTACAACCAGCTGTGTGTGCGACTTGGTTGGGCCGTAATCTTTGTGGCTGTCTATTTTCAGAGTTTAACTTCCCGATATATGTTCATACTTTTTGCTGTCATGCGTCATGTTCGTGTTTTCAATGAGATCGTGCCATCTTTGCTGTCTTTCTTGGATCAGCAAGGAAAGAGCGGTTTCTCCAGTGCGGTGGTCGCTGGACTAAAGGGGTCTTTCTCATAAGTAGAGGTGTACTGTTCATAGAGCCCCTCAATGTTATTTTTTAGGCCAGGTATAAATTGCCGCCGGTAGCCTTTAGGTATGTTAATTTCTGCTGCCTTCCACACTAGTCTGACAAATTTGTCACGTTGACCTAGCTCTGGTGGTATGGCGATAATTAGCTGGTCAACCGATTCGCCACATACTACCCAGTTGGATTTCTTCATGTTGAACCATGGGAGATACTTTGATTCTAAAGGCATTATTACCGGATGGGATTCCACCTGGACCGGGCGATGCTGGGACTCCGGAACAGGTTTTAGGACTGACCGTGTGGCGAGATTGCTGCGTGCAGATGAAACAAAGGCAAAGTATGGATTGTATCCCCTCCACCACCTGGCGCCGTTGAAGGTGGGTGGGTCTTTAGCCTCATAAAGTAGCTCTAGGCTGTTGTTCAGGGGGCATAACACGTCTTCATCTCCGTTTACATCGTCGTTGACGTATCCTCAGTTGCTGCGATGGCTGTTAAAGTTACCAATTATCAAGTATGTTCTACCCTGGAGGTCGAGGTTGAGTAGGCACACGAATGGCTCATTCGGAGGTTTGTACACCGACACGATGCTTAGGTTTGTTTCTATGTGGAGGATTTCTAGGCAGCCAGCCTGGTATCTTGCTGAGCTCCTTACCGGTGATTTATCTTTAACAAATATTGCACTTCCATTAATGTGGCTAGCGATGTCTATAGCCAAGTGCATTCCTACCGCTGGATATTAGTCCCATGTGTCTCCTGTAGACAGAGGACATCAGGTTTCAGGTCTGCTAGAACCTGTGGTTTATTTTGACGAAAGCCTTCGATATTATGGCTGACAATCTTCCTCTTGGTTAGTGGGCCGAGGGCTGATCCTCTTACACCCACAACATCGATGGTAAGACTTGCTGGTGCGTGTCGTCAGGATTGGTCTCCTTACGGATAACAGGGCCACGGATAATAACAATAGTAATAACATTAATAATAATGACAATGATAATGATAGCGATAATGATAGTGATAATGATAATGATAATGATAATGATAATGATAATGATAATGATAATGACAATGACAGTGATAATGATAATGATAATGATAATGACAATAATCATAACGATTATAATAGTAACAATTATATACGGATAATGATAATAATAAAGTCTAGGTAATGAGATGAATATAAATATAACGATACTAAAACTATCAACATCATCAACAACAATAATATTGATAATAATCATAATTGTATATAAAGTAATCACAGTCCATGTCCATAAAAATGCTAACTCATCAAGAAGAGAGGTACATAGTTCAAAGCGAGTGTGAAGCTTATAAAAAAAACAAAACAAAAAAAAACGTTACATTAATGAATTATGCCGGAGGGGGATCGAAGGGACATTTACGAAGAGCTTACTTTACAAAATCAATCTCGTGACACACTTATGAAAGCTTATCTATCACGTGATCGGAAAAGCTAGAGGGAGGATTGAAATGGTATTTGTCAGTTGACGGGGTTAGCGTTGTCAGTTATCATGATTGGTAATTTGTTGACGTTTTCCTCCTATGGAAGTCAGTACGGTTGTCTATTTAAGTTTATGTAAGTTCAATTAATGCCGTTGATTTTATGTTCGGGTACAGTCAACTTAGGTATGAAGCAGGTTTATAGATAGTAGTAATGATGGGGATGACTGTAGTAAAAGAAATTTTAAAAATGTAATGGGGATGATTATGATAATGATAATGATACTGATAATAGTAATAATAATGATATTGATAAAATGTTAGTGATAATAAAGATGATGATAATGATAACAATAATAATAATAATGGTATTAATAAATACGTTGATAATGGTGATAATACTGTTATTAACAAATTTTGATGAAAATATATGGATGGATTGGCTAGTCGATTATACTTGGGAGGCGAACTAAATTTACCTACAGATCCTAAATCCAATTAAAGGATCCACCGCGAGTGCTATTCATCAAAGAAAATGAGTTTGCTATGAAATTAATTAACCTTTAGAACACTATGGTATAATTACATGTCTTGAAACTAGGTTGAAGTTCCGTGTTCTCTGAATACTGTCCTATTCATTAATATCACTGCTATTTTCATCATGGCCATTATCCTTACAAAAAAAGTATTATTGCCAACTGATTCCACATACCTTATTAATCATGAATCACCCCCCCCCCAACCCCCTTTCGCCTCCAGAATGTGGGGTTTGCTTGCGCTTGAGTTTTCGAGTCAGTCCGTCCTCCCGTTCTCCATCAAGCAGTACAGCGACTTCGCCAGAGAGGAGTTCAAGATCTTCAAGAACACCTACGGAGGGAAGCTTCTCCTTCTGGGTATAGGCACAGGTAGTCGACCTCTTGTTCTTGTTCTTGTGTTACTACTGCTTCTTTGTGATTTCGTTTATCGATGTAATGGCATTTGCAGTGATGAACGTAAATGCTAAACGGCAAAATGCATACGGAGATTAGATAAAATATAGAAGAAAGGGAACAGTAAAGTGTGACGTATCGAGTCAGACTGGGTTCCTCTTCAGACGGCACAATCATAATAGATCTCAAGCTAATGCGATTTCATCGTCTGAAAGGAAGTTTAGGTACATTTGAAACGTCATAGGACTTCGGGCTCTACTGTACTGCTGTTCATCTTATTTCATGAGTTTAATGAGGAATGGCAATGGTGTCATTTGTAAAAAAATTGAAGGCAGCATATGCCTACTATTAGGATGCAATATTATATATCTGAATTTATCAATCTGTAATTATTGTTCGGAATCTACAAGTCATTTGTTTTCATTTCATTAACTACTTTTCCAATTCGAGAAAAGCAGTGACAACTTCTCGTGACATTTTTCCTCAGCTAACTTGGACAATGCGATCAAGACTATGAGCAAAAACGTCGACGACTTCTTGGAGAAACTCAACTCAGCCGACTGGAATAAGTAAGTCGCAAAAAAATCGGGAAATCCAAAAGCTTATATTTCGTATATGTAAGTAGCATGTGTGAGATAAACCTCGTGGAATGATACTTAATTTCATGCTTACAAAGTCAAAGGTCAACAGGTGACTTCATCTGGCTTCTCTCCTCCCTCAGTGACTTGGTCTTACGGAAATACAACGACGCCATGATGCTCATGGAACGGGCCTTCCTCTCCCCTTTCGGTCTCCCGGGGCGCCCTCTTCTCAAGTGCGTGTCTTAAGATTTTTTTTCTGATATACCTTTATATATTTTCCTTTTGTCAAAAAAAGAAAAAAAAAACTACTTTACAGACTTATTTCTGGTATAACTTTATATTTTTCTTTTGTCAAAAAAAAAAAAAAAAAAACTTTACTGTCCGTTTTTATCTTTTGCTAAGCTAAGTCTGATCCAAAAGCTGTGTCATAAAGATAATGTGAACTTGATATCTAAAATCTTTATTGATAGATACTTTATTAATAATTCTTCCTTGCTACAAAAACTGACTTCTCTTGATCCAAAGCCACGTGTTACTAGCCCCAAGTACCCTGAACGGCTACACGTGGGACGTATTTCCTGGCCTGCGGGATCTGTTACGAGATGGAAACGCTACGGCAGGGGACGTGAAGCAACACATGGCCGCCGTTACACACCATTTCAACATGGCTGCCGCGTCTCTGTCTTTCCGGTTCTGGTAATGACTTGACTAGAGATAAACATGGAAGCTCTGTGTTATGAAATACTGCTTTATATGCAAAATGTTTCGTATGATTTTGTTTTGTACAGGTGATCAGAACCTTTTAGATATACATCATTTTGTTTCTAAATAAATGTGATAAATCGTGATATTGTGTGAACTGGACATATGTAGGTTTAACGGGATAAAAAGTTCAACCAATAATTCCTCAAAGGGCTTTCGCGTGATAAGGCAAAAAAGGAGATTATATGATATGTAAATGTAAATCACATCAGTCACATGTAGATCATATAAATATACATATTTATGAAAGAGAATTTCGTGCGTATCATTTAATTCTGTTACTATAAATGAACAGATATGTGAACACACACACACATACACATACACACGCACACGTACACGCACACGCCACCCCCTATATATATATATATATAGTCATTATATATATATATTACACTATTGTTACTATATATATATATATATATATATATATATATATATATATATTATATATATATATATATATATATATATATAAGTGTTACATACCTATATATAATATATATGATATATATATATATATAAATATATATATATATATATATCTATACTGTGTTATATATATACTATTTATATATATATAAATGTTTATATGAATATGTATATATATATATGTATATTATATATATATATATATATATATATATATATATAAATGTAACTGATTATATGAATATATATATATATATATATATATATATATGTATATATATATATGTAAATATATATATATATTTTATTTATATATGTATATATATATAACACCTATCTTATGCTAATATATATATATATATATATTATATATATATACATACATACATACATACATATATAATATATATATATATATATTACTATTTGTAATATATATATATATATATATATATATTAATAATATATACTAGTTACATATATATATACAAATGTATTATATATATATATATTATATA
>NW_028234426.1:13809846-13812346 GCF_977035675.1 Penaeus japonicus | reverse complement strand
GGCTGGACATATATATCGGAGACAGGGCAACAGGTAGACAAAGAAAACAGAATGGGTAATGCACGACACAAAGAGACCAAGGGCAAAACCAATGACAAGATGGCGGGATGAAATAGGGAATTTTGCAGGAGTAAACTGGAATCAGAGGACACCAGACCGGAATGATTGGAAAAAAATTGAGAGAGGCCTACGTCCTGCAGTGGAATGATACAGATGATGATGATGATGATGATATATATATATATGTATATATATATATATATATATATATATATATATATATAAATATATGTATACACGCACACACACACACACACACACACACACACACATATATATATATAGAGAGAGAGGGATAGACTGGGAGAGAGAGGACATAAGAAACTAATTCTTATTCCTTCAATCAGTCCAACCGTTCAACTTTCAATTGGTCGTTTTCAGTGTTGCTTGTTCTCTCTATTTCCCTCCCTCTCTATGTCTCTCTGTATCTCTCTCTCTCTCTCTCTGCAATCTAAACAAATACAAAATTAATATAAATGGTTAAGCTAAAGAATTCCTCTAATAATATGTATTTGTATGTGTATGTACGTGTGTGAAGGATTCATGCTGACCAAGTTAAAAACAAAATAACGATAGGAAACAGGAAAACACACGAATATGTTCATATGGCATATTCGTGTGTGTGTGTGAATGTGTGTGTGTGTGAGACACATTTACTCTCTCCCGTACATCTTAATTCAAAATAGTAACTTTCATATATCATGCGGTTGTGCAAATACAAACAATAATGCCGACTAATTGCTTGGAAACGATGAATTTAGATAATGGAATACCCATCTCAAAAGGATTCGCTCAACGAAAGTGGAATGAGCATTTCCACCATTTACAGTATGCTAATTGATTCATTATCCATCCACGGACTAGACATTCTTCGACTTTCAGTACAGAGAGTCAGTGGAGACATTGTTGCCTCTTTAAATGATCTCAAAGTAATTCAGCACATCAAAGCAGTCCGATGAGTGCTCGCTATTTCGTTAAATGATTTGCATTACGAATGTGGCTACCCTTTTTGGTGTTATTGTTTCATACCCTCTTTGTCTTGCTTTGATCCATAGTCAGGTAATGAATTTGTTATATTCTAAATTAATATTCACGTAAAGCACGGTATACGGTGCAAACCTCGTAGCAAACCCATGATATGGTACATTTTAATCTAGCAAGAGCATTGGCAAACATATAAGCACTCAAATTGTAATTCATTAATATGCAATGTTACGGCGAGGTCAGATTGAATAAATTATCAGCGCAGCGTTACCAGAACAATAGCAGAAAATATGCATAAATTATATTTATTTATACGGAAACTTCTTTGCAAATAATAGATAAACTTATATGACAAGGAAATGTATAGAATATAATTTTGCTTTTCAGATTCATGTACTCTTTAGGAATATAATTAATTGGTGGAAAGGCTAAGGCATAAAATCGTCTGCAACTTCTCTTTCGATTACCCCCGTTGCATTTTGCATTCACTCTGATAATCAGGAAACAGCAGGTAGCTCCATAAATAAATGAAAGAAAAAATAAATGAAAGAGGCATAATTTATCATTTACTTGCCTACCCATACCCGTTAAAGGCGGTTACTGACGCGATGTGCATCATACACTCGCCTCTAATGAAATTATGGGTCGTATCCTTCGAGTCCTGTGAACTCGGGACCAGACAGGGACCGGAGCAGCATATCTTCCGAACCAGTGAAATTATTTTTTAGTCCCTTTTTTCATCTAGCATTGTCACCATTCGCGACTGTGTCATATGTATACTTTTGTCTTACTTCTTGATCTATTTAGGTTACTATTTTGGGATAAAATACCAACAGTCGCTGTGGTAGAGGTAAACAAAATGATTTCAGTGGCAGTGTCACGGTCGTCCAAACCAACGATCGAATGGTTCATATCACTGTCCCGAACCATCAATGTTGCCGGATATGTGAATACAAAGACTAATAAGATTCATCCTGTATAAATACATTCTTGAAGTGTGGCTGTTGTCAAAACAACACACCGAAAAAAAAGATAAAAATAGTTGGGTGGTCTACTACATCTGAGTATCTCGAATATGATGGATATTAGTCAAACAAAGGATGTGGCACTACGGCATTCTGGTTGTAAACTTATTGCTAAGTACATTGGAATTAGATAACGTGAGAAGTGTTGAAGATGTGGAATGTCAAATAAAGAAATATGTTTAAATGAGATTGCAAAATGTTTTATTATATAGAGTGACATTTTGTGGTGATTTAAGTACCAAAAGTATAGAAAGGTATTTTGTTTGTTTTACCCGTTTTGAATACCTGTAGGCCGTTGACTTACTTTGTAGGTCATATCAGTATAATGTAATTATTACAGAGCAAAAAAATATTTCAGTTTATATATAATAATGTATATCAAATATAGCGTAACACGTTAATAAAATGATTTGCTCTTTTGTGTCTGTATC
>NW_028234426.1:13779846-13789846 GCF_977035675.1 Penaeus japonicus | reverse complement strand
TGAAAAATCATTTAGCTTATGTGCTTGCGACGAAAAGTGTACGGATACAGTAACAACATTTAACAGCGAGGAAAACAGACTTTGCTCTCTATTTCAATCACTTGATGAAATTTAACCACTATTTACATTCAGAAAAATAAATTCTTCCTTGAATATGTTGAACCTGTACTGTAAAAAGGAGCAAAAACCTGTAGGATCGATCCCCCCCCCTAGGAGCCCTCCGAGCCCCGCCGCTGGAGGCCCTGTAGGAAGCGAGCCAGGAGGCCCCTCGAACGAGAAGGGAATAGCACATGCTTCATTATGAATCTCATATATATACCGTATATTTATAAACATTTATATAGATATATTGTCCTCACAACAAAAGCAGAAACAAACACACACGCTAAAAGCAGCCACACACGCAAACACACAGACACATAAAATAAACACACACACACACACATACACACAAAGACACACACACACACAGAGACACACACACACAAAACATACACACACAAACACACACACACATACAGACAAGCACACACACACACACATACACACACACACAAACACACACACACACACACACACACATATGTTAAATAGATATATTATATATAGTATATATAGTATATATATTATATATATAGTATATATATTATATAAATAGAAACAGACACTACAAATCACACCAACAACACACAATACACACAACCCACAACACTCACAAACACACACTACACACACAACATAACAAACACACACACATATTATATATATATTATGCGATATTTTAATATTAAAATAATATATTAAATATAACTATATATATATAAATATATAGATATATTATAGTATATATATAAATATTAATAATAAATATATATATATACCCCCCTAAATATGTATGTTTTTATATATACATATATATATACATATTTGTATACACATATACATAGATACCTGTACACACCACACACACACACACCAAACACACACACAAACACACACAAACACACAAACACAACAATCCCACACACCCACACACACAAACACAACACTACACACACACACAACACACACACACACACACCACACACCACACAAACACACACACAAATCATATATATATATATTAATATTTATAAAAATATAAATAAAAACATATAATATATTATATATATATTTAATATATATATAGTATAAATATATATATATATATACACTAAATATGTATATATATATATATAAATATATATCTATAATATCATATATAATAATATATAATATACAACTATAAAGTATATATATAATATATATATATATTATAAATAAATTATAATATATAATATATATATATAATAAATAATATATATAAACAACACACAAATAATGTAATAATATAAATAAATATAATATATATATTAATATATATATATATATATATATCCATATCTATAAATCACAATATCTTTCATATAAAAAAAATAAATATAATAAAAAAAGTACTTATATAAAAAAAAAAAAAAGATATATGTATCCATATACACACATCATACATATGCATACACCAAACCCACACACACACAACACCACACACACATATATATGTTATATATTTTATATAAACACTAAATATATATATATATATATAAATAAATATTATATATATATATACATATATATACATTGCATTATGGTATATATATAAATATATTATATATATAAATATAAATATAATATATATTATTTATATATATAATACTATATATATATAAATACACATAAACATTAATTACATATAATTATATATTATCATACATAAATAATATATATATATAAATATAAAATTTCTTAATATTTAAATATATATCAAATATCAATAAATATAAAAAAATAAATATATATATTAATATAAATATAAATATAATATATATAATAAAATATAAATATTTTATGTATATATAAATAAACTATATATATAAATACTATATAATAAGTCTATATATTACCATAGATAATTTATATATATATATATATATATTTATATATATATATAAATAATATAATATATATTATATATAAAATATATATATAAATATACTATAATATATTTATATATATAACATACATATCATATATATAAATATATATATAATAAATAATATATGGTAAATTAATATATATAATATATAAATAATATATATATATATATAAATATAAATATAAATATATATATATATATAAACATACATATATATATAAATATATGTATATATATATAAATATATAATATATATATAATAATATAAATATATATATAAAAATATATATAAACAAAAGATACATATCTATATTTAAAAAATATCTATAAAAATATATATAATTATCTAAGATATATTAAAAACTAAACAAAATCTATATATATCCACACATATATATAAATATATATATATATAAAAATCACTAAATATCATATATACTATAAATTATATCTATATAAACATATACAAAAATATAACATATTATATATTTAAAAAAAATATCATTAATAATAAAAAATACATCTATATATATATATATATAATATATATATATATAAATTATATATATATATATATATTGTATCTATATAAAATATATTATATATATAATATATATATATATATATATAAACATATTTATATATAACATATATGTGTTATATAAAAAATATATATATATATATAATATATATATATAAATAATTTAATAAAATAAAATATTATAATTAATATATAAAAATATATAAAAAAAATAAATAAATATAAATATATATATATATCTATAAATAAATAAGTTTGTGATGTGGTGTGTGTGTGTTTGTGTGTGTTGTGTTTGAGTGTCTGGTATACTGACTATATCTATATAGATAAATAAATATAAATATAAATAACAAATAATATAATAATATATATATATAAATTATATAATAATATACATAAATATATACAATATATATAAAAATATAATATATATATAAAAAATATATATATATATATAATATATATATATATACAACATACATATATATATATATATATATATAAATTTACATATAAAAAAAATATAAATAAAAAATAAAAATATTTTAAAAATAATAAATAATATCTAAAAAAATAAATATAACAAAAAATAACTAATATAAATAAAAAAAATTAAACCCAACCCACCAAAACACACCTCCAACACACACCATACCCCACCCACCCCCCCCCCACCCCACCCCATAAATAAATAAAAAATTAATATATATAGAAAAAATAAGTATATCATCAATCTTTATAAATATAAATAAATAAAAATAAAAAAAATAATACCACCACATAATAATAAACCAACCATAAGTTTAACTAAATCAATAAATTATAAAACAATATATATCATATATATAAATAAACAAACATCTAAATAAAAATTAAAAACAATATATATAAAAAAAATATATAAATCTATATAAAATATATAAACATATATAAACAATACAATTTTGATATTAAATAAAATATATATATATATATATATATATAATATATATATAATATATAATATCAAAGAATATATGATTTAATATATATAAATATACATATATATTATATTAATAACTAAACATAAATATATACATAATTAAATATAAAAATCAAAAAATTAATAAATATATATTTCAATATATAGTAAAATATAAATACTAATAGCCTATAAAAAAGAAAAAATCTCTATATATAAATATAAATAACCAAATAAATGATATAAAAAATATAAAATTATATAAATATAAAAATAAATAAAATAAATATAAAATAAATATAAGATTTAGGTTTTTGTGTTTTTGTTTATTAGTGTGTGTGTAATTGAATAACTTTTCAAATTATATATAGAAAATATCTATCTAAAATACTAAATATCCTATAAATGGAATAAAAATAACTAAAAAAAAATAAAACATAAAACACAATAAACTCAAAACAAAATACAAATATAAATCTAACAAATACACCAAACTAACCCATCACAAACTATATCACCATCAATCAAACCAACACACACAGAACGACAAATCAAAACTAACACAAAGACTCAAACATACCCATTAAAACAATCACCACACCCTCAAAAACCCTCACTCTCACAAAACATCAAACTAACTAACACACTCACAATCACACTCACAAATCAACCAAAAAACAATAACACAATCTCACATAAACACTCATAAACTCAGCTCTATTCACGACACAACAAACTCTCATAACAACAAAAAAAACAAAATTAATCACAATATACAAAATAAACAAACAAACAAAATTTACAACATCACCCACAAACACAAACACACAAATCCCAACTAAATCAAAATTGAAAATAAAAATCAAACTAACAAACTCTCACACACAAACAAACCCAGAAAAAAACACTCACTAACATATACCACACAAAAAATATATAAAAAACAAAAACACACGAAAAACTCAGCACAATAATAAACAAAAAAACCACTCAATAACTCACAAAAACACACTCACACAAACACACTCACTACACACAAATACAAATCACATCAAAAACTAAACACACAAACACACACACACACAAAACAACTATCACAAACAGCACTCTCTTGCGTTGTCTCTCTTCTCTCTCTCTCTCTCTCGTCTCTCTTCTCTCTGCTCTCTTTCCTCTCTTTCTCTCTCTCTATTCTTCTCTCTTCTCTCCTCTCACTCTCTTTCTTTACTTCTCTCTCTCTCTCACTCACACTCTCTCATTCCACTACTCCCGCCATACACACGCATCCACCCCCCACCTCCCCCCCCACCCCCCCCCACCCCCCCCTCCCTTCACCACCACCACCCACACACACACACACACACTAACACACACACACGACACACACCACACCCACACGACAACACACACGACCCACACCCAACCCCACACACACAGCACACATCAAACTCACACACACACAACACGACTTCCAACACCTACACCCACACCCAAACACACCAAAACACTACACAACAAACAAACACACACACTCAACACACACACAGCACCTCAATCTACACATTACACATACACACAACACACACTCGACACACAAACCCGTGGGCTCACCCACACCAAACACGCACAAAAAACATGTCTCACCCAACCACACAAAACCGACCAACACAAAAACACGACACACACTCTATATAAAAACCAAACTAAACTCACAAACAGAACAAAAAACTCTCTATAACACGACTATAAAACACTAACCAAACACGACACTCACTCACAAAAAATAAAGTCACACTCACAAAATATTAAACAAAACACCCCCACACACAAAATGTAAATAACTAGTCCTAAATCACTCTCAAAATATATATATAAATATAACTATATATAAATAACTAAATAAATCAATAACTATAATAAAATAAAAAAACAACTCAATCATATATAAAAAATAATAAATAACTCTATAAACAAATAAATATATAAAAAACAACAATAAATAAGATAATATATAAAAAAATAACAAATATATCCTAATAACATAAAAAATATAAATCTATCTAAATCAATATAAAAATCAATAGTCAAAAAAAATTTCAAACTAAAATCGAAATATAAAAATAACACAAAAAATATAAAAAAAATATAACAAAATCACGAAAATCAACACAACTCTGAAAAAAGTGATTGATATTATAAGTGAGATGAAGTTTATATCAGATAAAATCAATTTATAATATATCAAAAAAATATAAAAATAAATAATAGATAAAAAAATAAATATATAAAAATATAAAGTATATTCACTATATATGTAAAATAATATATGTAAAAAATATATAACAACAAAATATAATAAAAACAAATTGTAAATACTATTCTATAAATGAAAATATTAAAAAATAAAAAATAAATACAATATTATATAAAATATCACACTATTCACTAAATCTATAACAAAATATTAATGAATATATAAAAAAAAACAAAAATAACTAGTATAAATATATATAGTATATAATATATGAATTATATAAAATAAGTAGTAAAAATAAAATAAGTATCTAAATATATGAAAACCATATGAATTAAATCTATATAAAAAACAAATAAATATAAAAAATATATATAAACTTACATAAAAATATATATATATATATAAATTATATATATATAAAAATATAAATATATATGATATATTCTATATAATAACTAAATTAAAATAATATATAAAAAGATAATATATTATCTAATAGTATATATAAAATAAAAATAAAAGAAATTAAATATATAAATATAAATATATAAAAAAAAAAAAGTGGTGTGTGTTATCGTAGAGTGTGATGTGTGGTGTTAAATTGTGTTTTGTGTGTTTTTGTTTTTTAGTGTGTGTATGTTTTATACCACGACCCATTTACCAACGCACACACACACACACACACGCACTTTTATTGTATATGTTATATACATAAACTATAATAATAAATATATATATATAATATCTATATATACATATATATAATATATATAACAATGTTTTATATATATATAAATATATATAATATAAATATATATATATATATATAATATAAAATATAAAAATACACACTATAACTATAAAAATATAATGTATACATACATACCAAAAACATAAATACGTTATATACAATACATACATAATTGTATGAATGTGTGTTTGAAATGTGTTTGTGTTTTATAACATTCACATACAATGAAAAAAAACTAAAAAACTTTTAAAATACATCAATATATAGGTAGACTCTATAATATATATATATATATATAAATCTATATAAATTAAAAAATATATATATATATGATTTAAATATATATTGTGTATAAATATTACATATATATATGAAAATATAATTTATATATATTTATATATAATGTATATTTATATATAATATATAATATATATATAATAAAATTCTATATATATATATATATATGTAAATGCATGTAAATATATATATATATAAAATATATATAGTATATATAGTAAATAGTATATAAATATATATAATAATAAATATATATGTATATATATACACACACCTGGGTAAAAAATATATAATATATATATATAATATATATCTATATATATAAATTATCAAATATAATAATAAATATATATATATAAAATATATTTATAAAATAAATATATAAAATATATATAAATAAATATATAAATATAAATGAAAAAAATAAAATAGAGAGAGAGAGAGAGAGAGAGAGAGAGAGAGAGAGAGAGAGAGAAGAGGATAGAGCGAGAGAGAGAGAGAGAGAAGAGGATAGAGCGAGAGAGAGAGAGAGATAGAAGAGAAGAGGATAGAGCGAGAGAGGAGGAGATTATAGATAGATGGAATAGTAGAAAAATATATATATTTATACACAGACCCACTACACCCCACGACCCACACACACACACACACACACACACAACCACACACACACACAGATTATACATACATACATATATAAAAATATAGTATATATATATAATATAATTTAATACATAACATAATATATAAAATATATATATATATATATATATATATATATATAATATATATAATATTAAAAGTAATACATATATATATATATATAAAATAAATATATATTTATAAAAATATAAATAATAATATATAAAATATATACATATAAATAAATCTATATATATACTATATATAAATATAAAAATTAATAAATATATATATATATATATATATATGCATAAAGAAGGGTATATATATACACACATAAACATATCTATTATACTCTATGTAATTATAAATAAAATATAGTATATATATACAGATATCGTATAAATATATAATATATATATATATATATATAGGATATAGTATATATTATATAATGGATATATATATTGTATAATATGTGTTGTGTGTGTAAATATATAATGTATATGATATAATATATATATATATATATCTATATATATATAAATATATATATATATATATATATATTTAAATATATGTATATATATATATAATTTGTGTATATATATATACATATATGTATATATACTTATATATATGTAATATATGATATTTGAAAATGTATACATATATGATATATATATACACGTATATATATCATTTATCTTTATGTTTATATATATATATAATTTATATCATAAAAATATATATAATTATATATAATGATATATAAACATTTATAAGTAAATAAATATATATATATATAATATATATATATATATATATACACTTATATATATATAATATAAAAATGGTAATATATATATATATATTAATAGGATGGTATAAATAAAAATTAATGTTTTTATATATATATAAAATATATGTATATTTTATATTTATATATATATATATATATATATAGTAAAGATAAATATATATATATAATATATAATTTATTATATAGAAATATATATATATAAAATATATATTTGTTGTGTTTGTGCGTTGCGTGTGTGTGTGTGTGTGTATGTGTGTGTGAGTGTGGGTGAGTGTGTGTATACACACATGTACACACGCACAGCACACACCAACACAACACGCACGAGTTTTATGTAAATGTATAACACACACACAACACATATATAATATATATATATATAATATATATATATATTTATATATATAAAGTATACATGTTTATATATATATATATGATAAAGTATATATTATATATATATATATATTATAGTATATATATATAAAATATACACAGTATATATATATGTATACATACATACATATACATACATACATATATACATACATACATATATGTATGAATGTGTGTTTGAATGTGTGTGTGTTTTTATACAAACACATACATGAAAAAAGCAACTAATTTTTAACTATTTTTCAGGAAGTCGATGCGGGTCAAATTTTTGTTTTATAGTTAGTCATTTTTTTGGATTACCGACACTCGCTGTGTCTTTTTCTATCACAACGGACATTAGGCAATTTTCATTCCTATTTCAAATATATTCTGTTCCTTGAGTGAATTGGCGACTTAGGATTTAATTAAGAAGACTGAACTCCGACTTGGTTAATCATTTTCATATATTTGCCTCCCAGTTGTTTTCTTATTAATAACAGTAAGTAGAAATAATGTAAGATGAGAAAGCGTGGTTTAAAAAGGCCAAGATAATCGTAGACGTTGTTAACCGGCAGGTTTATATGTTCGCTCTCTTACATTTCTTCATATTATTTCATTCCTATTTTTAAATTTTTTGTTTTGTTT
This sequence comes from Penaeus japonicus, assembly GCF_977035675.1. Taxonomy (NCBI): domain Eukaryota; kingdom Metazoa; phylum Arthropoda; class Malacostraca; order Decapoda; family Penaeidae; genus Penaeus; species Penaeus japonicus. The sequence goes on along the minus strand of NW_028234426.1, from coordinate 13,780,528 downwards.
TTTTTGTTTTCTCTTTCTTCTTTCAGTTTGTTCTTTAATTTTTTCTTATTACTCGTTTTTTTGTTCTTACTTTTTCGTACCCTTTCTTTCGTCATTCGTCCCGGTTCCCTTCATAATTCTTACTTTTCGTACCATTATCTTTCCGTTCTCGTTTATTTTTTTTTTTTTTTTTTTTTTTCTTAATTTTTTCGTGTCGTCCCTTTTTTTCTTTCCTCTCGTATTTTGTTTCTTTTCTTACTTTCGTGCGGTGTCCCTTTTCCTTCCTTCTCGCATTTCGTACCTTTTCCGCGCACCCTGTCTTCTCTATTCGACGCCGAGCACGATTCCAAAAGGGACGCACAAAAAGAAAAAAAAAAAACCGAGCCAAGCGGTTTTGGTCATCATCCGCTATAAATGAAACTGGTGCCTCTGAGGGCGTCGAAGCCTGGAAAAGCCGCCCAAAGGTTCAATAGAACCTTTTCATGGGAGAGTTCAAACTCCGAAGTGAACATTATTTTATCGTTTATAAGGCACCATGTTAAACTTCATAAATCAGGGCCATTTCCCTATAATTCAACATGAGCCATCTCTTCCTTTGGTATATAATATGCAAATTTACTGGGGATTTTCAACGGCACCGCCTTCATGACAAGTAACTTACGGTAAGTCCTGTGGCTTTTACCAATGCACCAATAGTGGAGAC
>NW_028234426.1:13747346-13752346 GCF_977035675.1 Penaeus japonicus | reverse complement strand
TCAGCTGAGAACCAGCGAACTTCTGCCGAGGCATCTGCTGCTGTTGGTCTCGCTTACGTATTATGGCAGCGGAAGGAGCGGCGTATCGAGATGCGTCAACTCTCTGTATATCGGTATAGGATTCTGACGTTGGTAAATATTGATCATTGTTGAAGAAAATGTTGATCATAGATTTTTTAAAAAGGGAGGAAGAATAGGGTGAAAATCGTGTCAAATAATCTGAAAATAGAAAATATATATTGATTACATTATTCATCGGTCGGAACCGTCACAAACTCGGCCCTTCTTCCGTCCCTTCCTCCTCCGCCCTCCCATCGCTTCCTACAAGCCTAACGGGATTCAATTTTGATTTTTTATTGAGTCTGACGATGCCTCTACTTAAGGTTTTTTTCCCATTCGCACTTAGACGAGAGAAAGAGATAGAGAGAGAGAGAGATATCAGATAACTCTTCGCCTCTCTACTCCGCGACCAAAGCATCTCAATGATTACTTCTTCATAGTTCATTCGAAAGGGGGACTTCTGTTTTGACTATTATAAAAAGGAGGTGAAGAGTACACAGTCTCTGGCCGTGTTCATAATGAGTAAAAGGGGAGACCTACATTATTACTGCGGAGGATGAGGAATAGAGCGGTACGGTCAAAGACTGTTGTAATTGCATTACGAAGTGTTGACATTCAAAACAAACACGGGTGCGTCGAAGATGGAATTTTGTGCGAAACACGAAAAAACAACAGCAACAACAAAAATAAACGAATCGCAGGTGCCAAAGTACACAAACACTAATATCATCTATAGGTCATCATCTTCTTGTCAAGACCTCACGGGACGAAGAAAAGTGCTGAACGAAGGAAACCAAGAAAGAAGGAGAGAGAACGTTTGAGAAATCATACACACAAGAAAAAAAAAAAAAAAGATTTTGTATCAGTCACAACAACACAGACAACGAAGAGTGCAAACATTTTCATTTTATTTTACTCCTTGAAAGAAGGCTGAAGAGAGAGCAGTTTAACACGCAACGCTATAGATCCACTTATCCCGCCTAGTTTCTTAGACCTTGTCATGCATTACGATCAACAATCAAGCGCCAGGTATTATTTTTGTGCAAATGCCTAAATATATATATGTACATGGTGCATTTAATAGTAATTGTGAGTTATTTCCCTATGAAATATACATGATGCATATGTACACGCATTGAGAAGAGAGACTTGTATGTTATTTTCACATTCACGTGTGGAACATGCAGACAGTCATGCACGCAGTAGTAAAATTCTCAGTGCTAACGACTTTGACCATTAAGTGCTGTTTGAGAAAAACGAAGACATCGGCTGAAACATGTAATGTGAACAGTTGTTACCAGAAGTGCTAGAAGTTCTGGCAGTTGCTTGCAGTGAAGTAGTTAGTCAACATTTAATTCGTAATGATAATGATAATATTATACAAGTCTGCATTCATGATGTCAGAACGGAAAAAAGAAGGCAAGAAAATAATCCTATTATCTCATAACTTTTTGTATCTTTTATTGTTGTTAGATGGCACGGCAAAGGTTGTAGAAGAGTTAAGTGATAGGAGCTTTATACTCTTTGGCAGATTTACAGTTGGTTAAGTTACACGTAAACGACACAAAGACCAAAGACAAGTACAAGTCGGGATACCCACCCTCACGCACGCTTTCGAACACATCACGCACAGTAAGATCCATTCGTGTAACGATATAGTATTTATCAGCCGTGGTAAAGATAAAAAGAAACATCCTATAACGACGAAATAAAACCACAGTGAACAGGCAGGTCGAGATAACAGATAAGCCCAAACAACCATGCGGCGTCCCCTGCGGGCTCAGTAACAGAAGACGCGCACGGTGATTGGTCCAAACCACAGACCATCGGTGACTCAAAACTCGCCTCCTGATTGGTTGAAATCAGTCGACGGAGAGAGGGAGAAAAAAATCTCGCCCGCAATTGGTCCGAAAGACGTTCGGCCAAATACAATCTATCGTAGTAAAAAGGCGACTGAGATCAAGATTAAAACGTAATTCATATTCCTCGGTACTTAAGAATATGAAGAAATCATAGCCTGAAGACCTTAGAAAAGAGCACCATAGTACATGTGAGAGAAACATGCACTTCAAAGGAAATAAATCATATATATATGATCATGTATATATATATACATACATATATATACATACGTATATATATATATACATATATATATATATATATACATATACATATATACATACATACATATATATATTATATACATATATACATATATATACATATATGTGTATATATAAATATATATATATATATTATATATATATATATATATATATATATATATATATGTATACATACTATATATATATATATATATATATATATATATACATATATATATATGCATATATATATGCATATATATATGTATATATATGTATATATATATATATATATATATATATATATATATATATATATATATATATATATATATATATATATATATGTATATATATCATTCTAAATACTTGCAGAATCTTTTATCCCTTTAACTTTTGAACTGTGGGACAAAAGAAACGAATCACCTCTGACAGCGAGCTTCGGGCCCGACCCAACACACCTGTCCAATCCCAGGTGGTTCCTCCTCAGTTGACCATCTGTATTGATATGTCTGTCTTTTGTTCCTGCCAAGGCTTATTTCACTCTCTAGCTCGAGTTGCCTTTGGAACGCACTCTTGAATTCCGTCTTCTCGTGTTTATTGGTTGTTGTTATTTTGTATATGTGGAGTGTATATATGAGTTGTAGTGTGTGTCTGCGAAATACGGATGACTGGGGACGTTCGATCATTTCTGTTGAGTTCTTTTGTTACTGATCAACAGGATTTTTATTTAATCAGATTGGAGAAGACGTTTCTTTATCATTTTTCCTTTTATTACGGCATCGCTATCGGTGCTCATGGATTGTCGTGAGATGGAATAATTATCTGTCCTAATTAATCTTCAAAAAACGCGATTCTCCAGATTCTCCTTCAGTGAAAGAGAAACGACAAGTCACGGTCCCTGTGAGGTCACAGCCCTCCCTGAACACTGACCGTAGAACAGCTCCTCGTCACAGACCTGACCTAGTTAATTCAAACAACAAAGACCCTTGGCGACTCTCTGTTTTTGTCAATATCTTCCTAAGACACACATTCACATAATCACCAGCGTTAATCACTGTTTGATTGGAAAATATTTCCATGGTGAGCTGACCAGGACAAATACACACATATGCTTGGCAGCTCTGTTAACCTTAACAATTAAGTAATGCTACTGATATGGTTGTTTCATAATCATCGGGAAAGAACATACTACCCTAAAACACTTTGGAAATAGAAACAGGAATACTATAAGATTTCAACTTCTCTTTAGTGAAAGATGCCTTGACAGGACAGGCCTCTCTTGCTCCAGTCAGCAACCTCTTCGAAAGAATCCATCCGCAGCAATGAGAAATCGCCTCCACACACTTACTGGGATAAAACCACACCTGCTATATTGTTCATCACATGACGCTTGGAATCACAATGTTCGGATGATTCGAGGTAACTTAGGATTGGATGTGCAATTTACAAGGTTACCTCCACCTATAAAAAATCACAGCGAGGTTGTGCTGACGTCAAGTTTGTCATCAAAACTTCCGAAGGAAAGATAAAAAACATATACCGTCTCTCTTTTTTATCTTTATGGGGTGACCCCTCTATCCCTTTTTCATCTTGCTACTGACGTCCACGACTATTGTCGTCGATTAAGCATGGCTTTAAGCCGTTATCACAGCAGCCCAGATGGTCTGGTAAGTCTGTCTTAACTGCGTCGAAGGACTCCCGGATATGAAGTATGAGTCAAAAAATCCTGAAGACGATCAACGTTTTTTCTACAGTATGTATTTTTTTTTTACTTTTGTTTTTCTTTCTTGCTCAAACCACACTGGTTTCGAAGGGAAGCACCAAGCACCGCGACGCACCGACGAGATAATCTCGCCTCCGTGACCTGGTTCCTTGATGCTCGGACGCCCCTCGTAACTCCCGTGCTCCCTGGCGGAGAGCGCTGGCTATCACCTCGTAGCCCAAGGTAACGACGGTTCTTCGGAGATGGAAAGTCCTAGTCGATCGGAGTCTCCTTCAGAGCAGAGCCTCGTTCTCCGTTGCCCCCTGACTGCCCCCCTCCGTGGCCGTGCGCGAGGGCGTCGCCGGTACCGTGTGCAGCTTCACTCCCTCCGACCCTGATGGATAAAAGGGGCACGAGGTTAGGGCGGCCTCAGGGAATACGAGCGTGCGAGGGACCGCTAAGACTCACTATGAAAAGAGATGGGTCTTGTGTGACGGTGGATAAAAAGGGGAAGAGGGGGATTTGATACATAAGGGAAGGTAAAACTAAAACAGAATGAAGTGAGGACAAAGTAGGAAAGATGAGACGGATATGGAAAGTGTGCTATTTAGATAAAGAGTGAACTCGATGTGGTAAGGGGAGAAGTCGAGGGACGTACCCAAAGCAGGTTGATCTGACGGTAAAATTGTCTGGGTATTTGTCTATGATAATGGATGATTGCATAAGGACTAGTAATAAACATGGGGAGGCTCGGAATCCTTTAGATCTCTTTGTAAAGCCTTAATCATCTGCCTACTTGGAACAGGATAACCTCTCTCATTAACTGCTACACAATACAGATATAGCGTTTGGAGAGCAAGTACTGGAACTGAATGATAGCCTATGTTGGTTTGTTCAAATATTCGTATTCAAGTGTGTTTTGACCAATAATCGTTCATATCTTTATATGCCTTTATATAGGGAATAGACCAAACTGATATGACTTTCCTGATTATTTAATGTTTTACTGGGAAAATATTTTGATTTCAAAGCTAACATTTTAATCACATAAGAAAGACAAAATTTTGAGCATATAATGTGCACTTCTTGCAGAGTAATTGATCTACGACGCATTTCCTTGAATCAAT
>NW_028234426.1:13729846-13742346 GCF_977035675.1 Penaeus japonicus | reverse complement strand
TATATATATTATATGTATATATATGTATATATATATGTATGTATATACACACACACACACACACACACACACACCACACACATATATATATATAATATATATATATATATATATATATATATATATATATAAATATATGTGTGTGTGTGTTGTGTGGTTGTGTGTGTGTGTGTGTGTATATATGTACATATAGATATATATATATATATATATATATATATATATATATATATATATATATAAATATATATATATATATAATATACATATATAATGTATATATATATATATACATATATATATATATATATATATATATATATATTTACATATATATTTATACATCTATCTATATAAGTGTGTCTGTATGTGTATCCGTATGTATGTCTACCCTTTATATAGGGAAATGAAATGGGATTGTCACTTAAAAATTCATCCAGTTACTTATATCAAATTACAAGCATGACTTAATTACAATAAAATGATAATAATTGTAGTACATTATGAAGAAGCAAATTCCTCAATGTACGGGTAATATCAGGGTATATATAACCCAGAAAATATAGTTAGATAAATAAAAAAGAAAAAAAATACAATTAATTTCTCCTTGTTAAATACAGCCTCGGATTCCAAACATAAAAAAAAACACAGAAAAACACCTCACAAGCAGAAAAAACACATCACCCCCCCCCTTCCTAAGAAAAATAAAATAAAAAATAAAAATAAAAGAGAAAGATTCCCTCACCATGGTTGACAGAGATGGCACTCGAAGCAGTGGGAGCTTTCTTGTAGGTGGCACTATTCATCGTGAGCTTCCTGACGTTCTTGTCGGGGTGGAAGACTATAATGTAGATCTTGGGCGAATAGAGGCATACCAGCGCCAAGTGAAGGGAAACGAAGGAAAGGAAAGGGGAGGGGGGGGGGGGGAAGGGGAGTCAAAGGAGAGGAAGTGGGGAGGGAAGTGAAGGGAAACGAAGGAAAGGGAAGGGAAGAGAAATGAAAAGAAAGGAAAGGAAGAGAAGGGAAGGGAAGGGTGGGGGAGGGAAGGGGAGTCAAAGGAGAGGAAGGGGGGAGGGAAGCGAAGGGAAACGAAGGAAAGGGAAGGGAAGAGAAATGAAAAGAAAGGAAAGGAAGAGAAGGGAAGGGAGGGGGGGGGGAGGGAAGGGGAGGAAAAGGAGAGGAAGGGGGGAGGGAAGTGAAGGGAAACGAAGGAAAGGGAAGGGAAGAGAAATGAAAAGAAAGGAAAGGAAGAGAAGGGAAGGGAAGGGTGGGGGAGGGAAGGGGAGTCAAAGGAGAGGAAGTGGGGAGGGAAGTGAAGGGAAACGAAGGAAAGGGAAGGGAAGGGAAATGAAAAGAAAGGAAAGGAAGAGAAGGGAAGGGAAGGGTGGGGGAGGGAAGGGGAGTCAAAGGAGAGGAAGTGGGGAGGGAAGTGAAGGGAAACGAAGGAAAGGGAAGGGAAGAGAAATGAAAAGAAAGGAAAGGAAGAGAAGGGAAGGGAAGGGTGGGGGAGGGAAGGGGAGTCAAAGGAGAGGAAGTGGGGAGGGAAGTGAAGGGAAACGAAGGAAAGGGAAGGGAAGAGAAATGAAAAGAAAGGAAAGGAATGGAAGGGAAGGAAAGGGTGGGGGGGGGAAGGGGAGTCAAAGGAGAGGAAGTGGGGAGGGAAGTGAAGGGAAACGAAGGAAAGGGAAGGGGAAAAAAGGAAGGATAGAACGAAATGGAAGGGAAGAGAAAAGAAAAGAAAGGAAAGGAAGAGAAGGGAAGGGAAGGGTGGGGGAGGGAAGGGGAGTCAAAGGAGAGGAAGTGGGGAGGGAAGTGAAGGGAAACGAAGGAAAGGGAAGGGAAGAGAAATGAAAAGAAAGGAAAGGAAGAGAAGGGAAGGGAAGGGAAGGGAGGGAGAGGGAAGGGGAGTCAAAGGAGAGGAAGTGGGGAGGGAAGTGAAGGGAAACGAAGGAAAGGGAAGGGAAGAGAAATGAAAAGAAAGGAAAGGAAGAGAAGGGAAGGGAAGGGTGGGGGAGGGAAGGGGAGTCAAAGGAGAGGAAGTGGGGAGGGAAGTGAAGGGAAACGAAGGAAAGGGAAGGGAAGAGAAATGAAAAGAAAGGAAAGGAAGAGAAGGGAAGGGAAGGGTGGGGGAGGGAAGGGGAGTCAAAGGAGAGGAAGTGGGGAGGGAAGGGAAGGGAAACGAAGGGAAGGGAAGGGAAGTGAAATGAAGAGAAGAGGAGAGGAAGGGAAGGAAGAGAAGGGAAGGGAAGGGGGGGGGAGGGAAGGGGAGTCAAAGGAGAGGAAGTGGGGAGGGAAGTGAAGGGAAACGAAGGAAAGGGAAGGGAAGAGAAATGAAAAGAAAGGAAAGGAAAAGAAGGGAAGGGAAGGGTGGGGGAGGGAAGGGGAGTCAAAGGAGAGGAAGGGGGGAGGGAAGTGAAGGGAAACGAAGGAAAGGGAAGGGAAGTGAAATAAAAATAGAGGGTAAAAGAGGGGAGGGGAGGGGAGGGGGGGAGGGAAGGAGAGGAAGGGAAAAGGAAAGTAAAGGAATGGAAGGGAAGGGAAGGAGAGGGAAGGGAAGGGAAGGGTGGGGGAGGGAAGGGAAGTCAAAGGAAAAGAAGTGAGGAGGGAAAAGAAGGAAAGTCAAAGGATAGGAAGTGGGGAGGGAATTGAAGTGAAACGAAGTGAAGGGAAGGAGAGGAAGTGAAAGGGAGGGGAGGGGAGGGGAGGGAAGGAGAGGAAGGGAAAAGGAAAGTAAAGGAATGGAAGGGAAGGGAAGGAGAGGGAAGGGAAGGGAAGGGTGGGGGAGGGAAGGGGAGTCAAAGGAGAGGAAGTGGGGAGGGAAGTGAAGGGAAACGAAGGAAAGGGAAGGGAAGAGAAATGAAAAGAAAGGAAAGGAAGAGAAGGGAAGGGAAGGGACGAGAAGATAGGGGAGAAGAAGGGAGAGGATGAGAGAGGAGGGAGAAGAAAAGAGGGTGAGGATCTAGAGGAAAAGATAAGAAGGGAAGAGTTAAGGAGAAGGGAAAGACCTCGAGATATGCAAATTTTCTAGATCTGTGTGTTTGCAAGAAGGGAGGAAAGGAAGAGAGGGTGATGGGAGGGGAGAGGGAGGGAGGGGGGATCCACTGACTGCTTGCATCCTCTCCATGGTCGAGCAAAAGTTAGGGTTTGTCTTCTTCCTCCTCCTCCCCCTTCGCTTCCTCTCTCCTTTTCGCTCTCATTATTGCCTCGTCTGTAGCCCCTTCTCCCTCTTTCCTTTACTCTATTCCTTTCTCTATCTCCTTCTTCTTCAGTATGTGAACCTCCGCATCACATTCCCCCCGCCCCATTTCCCTTATTTTTCTCTTTTTTATTCTCTTTTTCCTGTTATCTATCTATACTTGGAAGTACGGTCCAATTCCCTCTCATGAGGGGGAACTTTTAAATTTTGAAGTTAAATTCTCCAGTAAAATCCAAATTACTATCCTATACCATATGTCTTTAGAGAAAACAATACACACCCGTTGGGAAAAAGAAATGTACACCAAAGCTAAATTAAAACTTCTGACAAGCGAAAACAAGGAACTTTCTAAGTTACAATTAGCCATCACTGTTCACTTGTGGTAATCACCAAACTTTGTTCTGAAGTGAATCATTAGAATCAACTTGGAACAACCTTTGCTGTGAATACTTGATTATAAGGAAATTTACCTATTCTATCTGATGGTTCTAAGAAGATCCCTTGTATATATATATATATATATATATATAATATATATATATATATATATATATATAATATATACATATATATGTATATATATATATATATATATATATTATATATATATAATATATATGTATATATATAATACATACATACACACACACAAGCATATATATATATACATATATATATATATATATATATATATATATATATGTATATATATATATATATATATATATATATATATATATATATATATAACTAATGATATGCATATATATATGTATATGTATGTATATATATATATATATATATATATATATATATATATATATATGATAATATGCATAATTCGAATATTTCTCTACTAACAACTCGAAATCACCAGTTCCATATTTCATCTTAGAATGGTATAAAGCTCTAGTTAACTCTAGTTATATGTAACTGGATCCGGGTATCAATATATATCAATACTCTTTGGATATCTGTGTGTCGTCAATCTATTAGATCAATAGATATATTTCCTTCGTTTTCTAATTTCCATAATTTCACTTTAACAATGAGGCGGTATATTACGGATATTTGAACCGCTTTACCAAGTCTGCCGAGTAAGCAGCTAAAGATTTCAGATCTCCCGAATAAACCGGCGAAATGAGGTACTTGGCCCCGCCCCTGGTCATACCTATCTCAGACCTATTGCGCTCCAGAATCAAGTATTCCGTTTTCTTTGGTCGACTTCAACCACCAATAAGAAGATTAGAGAGAGAGAAAAAACAAACTCCAATCTCCTTCGCAATATAATAAACCTAATCTTTACTAATGTATCCAAAACTTTATCCAAGTCCACTAAACTTATCCAAATTAACCCCCTTTTGTTTAAACTTCCGAAGTTCCGGTTCAACAATGACAATTTTTCGATGTAACCCCGAGTCTTTATTTTTTTTCCTCGGCTCTCGGGGTTTTGTCTTCAGCAAGGGTTGAGTTTGGGTCTTTCGTATTCACTCCTGGCTGCGTCCACCAGCCTGATTTAACGGTGAACTTTGTTTGGTTTTATTTGAAGAGCAAAAAGCTATGATTAACATTTTGATTGTGCGGCTCAAGTTAAGATAAAAGGGGTGGGAGGGGGAGGAGGGAGAGGAGGGGGGGAGGAAAGGAAGGGGAAGGGAAATGGAAGGGGAGGGAGGTAGAGTGACTGGGGTGGAAATGAAGAGATAGATAGAGGATAGAAAGATATAAAGAGGAATTGATAGACTAACATACGCTATGAACAAACAAACACATGGGTGTATGTGCTTGTGCTTGTTTATTTGAATGAGCACGGCCGCACGTGTGTGTGCGAGTACATATAAAGAGTACATATGTAAATTGAAAATAAACTAGACAGATAGGTTGAGAGATAAATGAATAGAATGATACAGACAGTGATAGTAACAGAGAGAAGTAAAAAAAATAAGAGAGAGAAAGAGAGAGAGAGAGAGAGAGAGAGAGAGAGAGAGAGAGAGAGAGAGAGAGAGAGAGAGAGAGAGAGAGAGAGAGAGAGAGAGAGAGAGAGAGAGAGAGAGAGAGGAGAGATAGAGAGAGAGAGAGAGAGAGAGAGAGAGAGAGAGAGAGAGAGAGAGAGAGAGAGAGAAAGAGTGAGAGATATAAAGAGATAGATAGATAGATTGACTGATAGATAGAGAGAGAGATAGTGAAAGAAAAAGAGAGAGAGTTAAGGATAACAAAAGCAGTTTTTGTGTCTGCATGTTTATTGACTCAGTGAAACGAAACAACAAGCCGACCGTTTTTCTTACGCCATAAATTCGATTCTTTTCCGACAGCGAGTCTCAATGTTATGCCATATGTTGCAGGGGATTGTTAGTAGAATTAGATTATTTTCTTTTCTCAAGAGACATAAAAAGCTTGCAAAGCCTTGAGGCCAAGAACTTATTTTCAGATCCTAATCGATAGCGAGCGAATTGGATGTTTATTATGTCCACTAGCGATTGTTCGGCTCAGCTATTGGTAGTTTTTATTTTATTTTTCTAATTATTTTTACTTTTTTCTGGCTCACATTTCGTTTTATTGGACCTCGTGTTTACGTTACACCTCATATGCACCGCATTTTAGAGTAAGTAAAGTGATTTTTGTGAAATTGGGAAAAGAAGACATTTTTTAATCACTTTTATCATCGCATGAGAAGCGTCTCTGGCTGGTCGCTAGCTCGGAAAGGTTAAATTCTCGTAGTTGAATGGTATCTCATTGTAAAATAAACATTTTCTTTGACATATACCTGAAGGATATATAAAGAACAAAAGAAAATGGACCCGATACCGCTTCCTCTCATTTGTTGAAACTGTTCTTTGATTTTTTTATGTAAACATTCATTACCATCTCTCTCTCACATACACACTCGCGCTCTTCCTTCTCCTCCCCCCCTCTCTCTATTTTCTTCTTATTTCCTTCCTTGTCCCTCTGTCTTTCTTCCCTGTTTTTTTTGTCTCAGGTGCTATCTCGCCCTCCTTTTTAGACTACGCTCACCGAATTTCTAAATACGCATCGCCCTATCACCATCGCCATTCTTCTGGTCGTACCCTGTCGGACTAACAACGATTAGAAGTTCGAATCCTGTTGCAACAACTGCTAGTCCTTTCAATCCCCGAGTCTACGTGTGACTCACTGGCAGAAGGTGCAGAAGGGGAGTCCACCTCGCCTTGTGGACATTGTAAATATTGGGAAATAGGGAAAGGAAAAAGACACTGATTGTATATTCATTTATGGTTTGTACTGATTAAGGGGAGAAAGAAAGGGTTTTATATTCTGTATTAATCTATGATTTATAGTGATGTAAGGGAGGAGAAAACAGCACTAACTGTATTTTCATTAAGTGTTTATAGTGACATTATATTCATAACTGTTGTATTACCTTACTTTTTCGAGCTTCTGTGCTTCATTACCTGCCACTTAATCGTCATCAATCTTAGAAGATATCAACAATTCTTCACAAGCCACTGATGTGACGTGATTCAGACTCACCATGTAAAGTGTGGACTGTTCCTTTGCATAAAGTCTAATTAACAATCAACATTACCAACAGTATCAGAAAGAAACAATAACACCAGCCCTCTGCTAATGGCACACCACACGTGCCCTTATATCTTAATGAGTTTCCTTTTGTACACGGCCCGACAGCCACTTCCGCCCTGAGCACACTGGCTTAACTGACGGCGGCGTTTAATTGAAACACGTCCTCGGATTGGACAATGGGGCTGGAGGACGATCCAATCACGTCTGATAAGGCCCGCAGGACGCAAATGATACTCGCCCTGTGGTAATGAGATTGGGGGATGGGGGAGGGGAGAGGGGAGAGGGGAATGGTGGAGGGGGGAGGAAGGTAGGTGCAGGTAGCGGGGATGATGTGAGGAGCTGGTTGGTGAGATAAGCTTGCTGGACTATGAAAGACTATGAATAAAAGATAGATAAAATAAGATTATAGTTCTTTTAAGTATCACTTGCTTGATATCTACCCATACAATTTATTCCTTCCGTTGCATTCGTTACTCCTCTCAGTTTTCGTGATTATGGTAAAATATGCTTCTCCTTCCTCCCCCGAAAAAAGGAAGACAAGACAAATCTGAATATATATTTAACTAACAAAGTCGATTATATCAAAACAAACAGGTAAATTTTCTAATAAAAAAAAAAATCATATTTGATATTTGGAGGAAACGCAAACATGTAAGACGAAACAGTTTAACGAACTTAATATAAGGAAAAAGAAATCCTTAGAGGTATCAATGCTTCTCAAAAGAAATTACAAAACGTAATTATCATATATCATAACAAGAATAAAAGAGTAAAATAGTTATCAAACATATAGTATGGTATATTGATTTTTAAAAAGCTGTTTTTCGTGTGTTTTTTCTAACACATGTTTCAATAACAGGACAACATCTCGCCGGAAATATCTTCTGCGTGAGTGCCCAATCTACTCATATTTTCCGTCATGAACGAGGATCTTGCAGCCCTGCCCCCTCCCACCTGCCTCTTCAGTCTTCATAATATAGTACAGGCCTTTTAATCATAATCAGAAAGTGTACGGACACTCACGCACACACGCATATTTAAGTTTATATACGTGTATAAATATATGTATGTATGTATGTATGTATGTGTGTGTGTACATATATATATATATATATATATATATATATATATATATATATATATATATATATATATATATATGTATACACACACACACACACACACACACACACACACACACACACACACCTCACACACATAGCCACACACAGTTTGCATGCAGCATTTGATGAATTGCATACCCCTCCCATGTATCCTGTAAGGGAGCCCAGGAACAGATTGTTTCCTTTTAATTTGCGGCAAAGAAGATTACATTTGTCTCAAGAAAGGATTCTAAACTTCTTCAATCTCCATTGCAAAAGCCTCATGCAACTTTTTTCTTTTCTCATTGTTGCTGCCTCATGTCTCAGTGGGTTGCATCGGACGTAACTATATCGTATCTTTTATGCCTTACTATCAAATTTATCTAAAAAAAAAAAAAAAAAAAAAAAAAAAAAAAAGTTTATTTGTCCACCTTTTTCTTATTGGGGTTCTTCTGTATCTGTATACTGATTTTTATTATTATCATTATTATTATTATTTTTTTTTTTTTACATGATAAAAAAAAATATTTTGATCTAGATATTTATCGTCTCATGTATCTCATACGTTTCATACGTTTACCAAGTTGATTGAACATTTCATGATTTCTTTTCATACGTTTATCTTTTATTTGCCATCTTTACTATTTTTGTTGTATAAGACTTTCTCTTTCTCTTTCTCCGACTCAAAACTTTTCGCGAAAAAGTCAACAAACTCGACCTTCCATCGACTCATTTCTTCGAGACACCTTGCACCTCCGCCAGTCCCCCCTCCCTACCCCATACCCCGGCCAGCAGCCCCGCCTATCATATCTTGCAATTGCAGCCTCCGGGCAGTGTCAATGTTTATATCGCCATTATTCACATCGCGAACCCGCTCCCGAGACTTTGAAGCCGAGACTTCGATGGTGATCACTCCGCCGGTATTTTGTTGGCGGGAAAATTATTGCACGGGGGGGGGGGGGGGCTTAGAAAAAAGGTTTATGGTTTCTTTTCTGATGGTAGAATACTCTCGCTCTTTCTCTCTTTCTCCCCTCCTCCCACTCTCTCTCTCTCTCTCACACACACAACACACACACTTTCTCTCTTTCGTTCTCTCTCTTACTTCTCCTCCCCTATCCTCTCTCTGCCTCTGCCCTTATCACTATCTTTCCCCCATTCTTCGACGCTCCCTATCTCTTTCCCATCTCCTCTCTCCACCCTCTTTCTTCTCTTTCTGTCGCCGACGATAACACAAATTTCGACACTAACATCCTTCGAAAACACCGAATAATAGACATATATAAAAATGACAATGTCTAAAAAAAAAAAAAAAAAAAAAAAAAAAAAAAAAAAAAAAAAAAAAAAAAAAAAACGAAAGAAGTAGAAGAAGAAGAAGAAAGCAAAAAACAAGATCCAAAATATAGCGAAAGACTGAGCGACGAAACAGTAGTTAAAGATCAAAAGTTAACAGCTTATATTGCCCCGTTAAAGGAAGGCAAGTTTGGGCCTTCCTTCGCTCCAGTCGGGAGGTCGGCAGAAGTTAGCGCGGCTGCCGCTCCGTCGCTAAAGTTCTCCTTATTTCTTCTTATCAAATGAAAGCACGAACGAAAGAAAGGAAGGAGAAGATAATGGGGGGAAAACGGAGTTTGCGGGAAAAAGGGGACTGGGCCATGAGTGAAGTGAAGCCTGTAGTTGAGGTTGAAAATGAAAATGAGAAATTGGTTTAAGGGAAGAAGGTTTCAGTTTTGATGTGGGTATGATATAAGAGCGCGCGCGCGCGCGCGCGCGCGCGCGTGTGTGTGTGTGAGGGGGGATAGTGTACATAAATGGCAGCTAGGAGGGATTGGTTGTCTGTCCAAAAAAAAACTTTGGAATTAAATAATTTTTTGGGGAACAGCTGAAGGGCATTATTCATTTCTTTCAGTGTTCATCACAACAGAGGAAAATCATCAGAGAGCAAGCTTGATAAGAGAGAGAGAAAAAGAGAGAGAGAGAGAGAGAGAGAGAGAGAGAGAGAGAGAGAGAGAGAGAGAGAGAGAGAGAGAGAGAGAGAGAGAGAAAGAGAGAGAGAGAGAGATAGTAGAAAGAGTTAAATAGAGAAATAGAAAGAAAAAAAAAAGAGAAAGAAATGGAAAGAGATAAAGAAAGGGAAAGAGAGAAAGAGATAGATAGATATAGAGTAAGAGATGAGTAGATGAAGACGAAGAGGATGAGGGAGAAAAACCACTCTCTCTCTCTCTCTCTCCAGCTCTTCAGCCCTTTAGCTATCTAGCGCCATCTCTCTTTCCTCAACCTAATTACCGAGATTAGATCACGACATGGATCATTTGCAAACTTCTCTCGATTTAAGCTGAGGTTCTCAAGATAATACATCTAATTCTGCGTTTGCGAACTCTCGGGAAGGTCCCTCCTATTATTGTGTTTATTCAGCTTTTGTGTTTATCTATTACGGCTTTAGATAAGTTGATCCATGATAAATGTTCCTTCAGATCTATTGATTATAACACGAAATTATAACATTAGATTTTTTTTCCAAAATTGATTATGAGAGGTTAAGTGGGAGTGAGACGACTTGTAAAATATAGTTTTTCTCTCTCTCTTTTTTTTTTTTTTTTTTTTTTTTTTTTACGTTGTCTATCATATATGTCTTATAGATATGATATGTGATTTTTCGGAAGTTCCATTATAGTAGTGAACATATGTCTGCCTTGTATTTTAGCAGGAGAGAATTGCCTGCCACAGATAAAACTAAGATGTTGAAAATTTTAGCATTCTTCCTGCAATCTTCAATATTTATGCTTCTCTTCCTGGCATTTCTTACCTCTTTCGTTTGCTAGAGAGATTTATGTTTTTCCCCTCGTGAGAACATTTGCATAAGGAACGACAGATTAGAACGGATTAGATAATCGTACGATGGTGATGTTTATTTATGCTTTCAACATGTGCGTCTTTTCCCCCTTTTTCCATCATTTTTTTCTTCTTCTCGTTATGTTTCGTACTGAGCGCTTTGATCCTTGCAACACACGAGGAAATATTATGTAACTAATGATTTTTTCTTTTCACTATCGTAAGAAAGGCATAAAATAAAAACGTTTCCTTCTCATGATTGAGGGAATACGTAAAGGTTTCTCAGTGTTGCAACAGCTTACGCCCTATTGTTTGAGGATTACGAAAAAAAGTTTTTACACGGAAATGGAAAATGCAATGAATCCGCTGTTGCACACAATAGCACTAAACAATAGACGACTGATATGTTTGCTCCGCGTACCAAAATTTCTGCAGCGTGGGTTGTTAAAACTCTGTTAACATTACGTAATCATAGCTCGAAGGTGCATATATATCCCTCCCCCCAAAAAATAAGCTTTTATAGCCGAAGTAAGTGTATGTAGGCATTAAACTTCAAAAAAAGAAACTAGTATAAATGTGGAACACACCCAAAATAAACCAGAATGCAAGTTGTTGCAAGAACAATTTCCTGAAGAGTTTTATTTGTGTGTTTTTTTTATATTCGTGTACACTAGTTTTCAACTTGTACGTACGTATACTGTGTGGATGATAAGTATATGCAATGGAAATTAATTGAAGTGGGCGGTCACACAAAAAACTCACAAGTCAATTAGAACTAAACTTTCAAAGTGTAATTAAGTGAAAATACCCTTTGATGTGTTCTCTTTGCAAAACAAGAGTTAAAAGTAACCTGTAGCGCTTTTCATTAGCTATTGTATCATAACAGTTAGATATTAAAACGTTCATCATAAGAGAATGATGAAGTAATAATAGTAATAATGGTAATTATGATAACAATAATGACGATGGTAAGAATAATTACTATAATAGCAATATCATAACTGAAAATGATAGTGATAATAATAACAATTTATACTGATAAAAATAATGATAGTATAGCTAATACTAATGATAATGACAATAACAACAATAAGGATGATAATAATACCAATAAAAACAATAATACTAACAATGACAGCAGCAACGACAATAAAAATAGTAATAATGGCAACAAAAACGATAACAATAATAATAATCACAATAATCATCACCATCATTATTATCAATAATACAATTACAAACAATCATCTAAACAACGATCACCACCAATAACAAAACCCCCAGCAATATCTTAAAAAAAAAAAAAAAAAAGGGAAGAAGACACCCACCTCAAAGGAGTTGCCAGTCCCGAAGTATATCGGCACGAAGGCCAGCCAGATGATGCAGGTGGTGTACATGGTGAAGCCGATGAACTTGCTCTCGTTAAAGTTCTCGGGGATCTTCCGGGTCTTGACGGCGTAGACGGTGCAGGTGGTGATGAGGAACATGTTGTAGACCAGCGACAGGAGAAATGACGAGTCCTTGATGCGACATTTGAGGATGGCTTGGTCGCGCGTCGGGTAGTCGAACCCGGATCCTGGGGGCTCGATGATCAGCCACACGACCGTCGCCACCACCTGGGGGGGAGGAGAGGAGTGCGTGAGCGAGTGAGTTTGTGAGCGAGTGAGTTAGTGTGTTTGAACGAGAGAGTTTGTGAATCGGTGAGTTTGTGAACGAAAGAGTGTGTATGAGAGAGTGTGTCAACGAGTGAGTTTGTGAACGACTGAGTGTGTGAACGAGAGAGTGTGTGAATAAGTGAGTGTGTGAATGAGTGAATTTGT
>NW_028234426.1:13724846-13727346 GCF_977035675.1 Penaeus japonicus | reverse complement strand
AGAAAACTGACCCTGAACGTTAAAATTCCATACACGTATCTCTATCTCTATCCCTGCTAATACAAACAAAGACAATAAGAGTCTCACCTGGACGGACACGAGAGAACACGTGATGATGACCTGGCTCTTCGGGCTAATGAACCCAGGCCTGCGCGCTGACCTGGACGCAGAGTCGAATATCCGAGAGATCCTGTTGGTCTTGGTGAGGAGCGCCCCGTAGATCATCGAGAAACCGAAACCAACGCCAAACCTGGGGCGGGGAGAGGAAATAGAAAGGTTAAAAAAAAAAAAAAAAAAAAAAAAAAAAAAAAAAAAAAAAAAAAAAAAAAATGAAAAATAAAATAAAAATAAATAGATAAACCAATAAATAAAATAAAAATAAATTAAAATAATCAAATAAATAAAATAAAAATAAAAAAAAGTGTTAGGGACGTGTTTTATGGTTTGTTGAGCTTTAAGAGGTGTCTGATAGTTGGTTGGTGTTTAGGTTTTGTTAGTGTTAGAAAGGTGTGTTTTGATTAGTTGGTTGGTGTTAGGAAGGTGTGTTATGATGAGTTGGTTGGTGTTAGGAAGGTGTGTTATGATGAGTTGGTTGGTGTTAGGAAGGTGTGTTATGATTAGTTGGTTGGTAATAGAAAAGTGTGTTATGATTGGTTGGTTTAAGAAAGGTGTGTTAAGTTTAGTTAGTGTTAGAAAGGTGTGTTACGATTAGTTGGTGTTAGAAAGGTGTTTTATGAATAGGTGGTTATAGAAAGGTGTGTTACGGTTGGTTGCTTTTAGAAAGATGTGTTAAATCTAGTTAGTGTTAGAAATGTGGGTTAGGTTTAGCCAGTGTTAGGAAGATATGTTATAATTGGTTGATGTTAGAATGGTATGGTATGATTATTTGGTGTTAGAAAGGTTTGCTATGATTATGATTAGTCGGAGGGATGTCTTATGATTGACAATTGTCCTTTGACTGGTTGATGTTAGCGAGGTGCCATGTAACTGGTTGATGTCTAAGCTGTCTTTCATGATTGGTTAATGCCACATGATTGATTGATGTTTAAAGGATACCCTATGGTTATGTGGTGTTAGAGCAGCGTCCTATGATTAGCTGATGTTAGAGAGAGGTCTGATGAATCTCGGTGTTAGACAGATGTCTTATAGCTAATTAATGTCAAAGAGGTTTTGTCTCGTGACTGGTTGATGTCTTGATGTTAGAGAAGTCTTTTCTGATAGGTTGGTGATGTCATGTGTTTAGTATATTATATATTGGTGTCAGCGAGACTTTGATTTATCCAAGATTAGGGCTTTATGATTGGCTAATGATGACGAAAGCTATGATTGGTCGGTACTTGAACTGCTTAATGACTGTCCCAATTTTGAAGTAATGTTAGATTAGAAGATTTGCAAAATAATTTCGTGACTGATTGAATTTAAGGAAATAATTATGATTAGTTACCGCTAAATTGACGATTCTTGATTTACTAATGTCAGCATATCCTCCTCTTCTGGGTGAGGTTTAAAAGACGAATGATATAGATTATTGAAGAATAGGATGCCTATGATCTTAAGCTTTAGAGTCCCGTCCTGTTCAATTAATTCTGAATGTTTGGATTACCTTGTTACCTCTCTCCCCCTTTTTCTCTCTCATTATCTCTCCTCCCCTCATACTTCTCTCTTATGGCCACTCTCCCTCTTTTCCTGTTCTTATCTCTCTCTGTCTCTCCCTCGCCCCCCTTTCTCTCTCTTTCACTCTTTATCTCTCTCTCTTTCACTCATTATCTCTCTCTCTCTCTCTCTCTCTCTCTCTCTCTCTCTCTCTCTCTTTCTCTTTCTCCCTCTCTCTTTCTTTCTCCCTCTCTCTCACTCACTCACTTTCTTTTCTACACAAACAGCTGCCGCTTTTAGGCCTTTGTTCCCGAGTTCTTTATGATACCCAGGTCGAGTGTCTCACCTGTGTTGTGTGTTGTTCTCTCTTTGATCTTGTGTTTGTATCTTCCGCGCTTTTAGTTTAGCCACTCTATGTTATTGCAAACTTTTTGAGGCGCGTTTGAATAGCCTATGAGAATGATATCTGGATGCAACGTTTCTCCTTTTTCGCACCTCCTTTGTATGTACAATCAGTGATAATTATGCTATTCAGATAGTCGAATAGTCTAAAGGTGAAAGAGCGTAGATTTCGTGAATATTCACACCTAATAGATTCTATCCAATTTACAGAAGGAAATATTTATATCCGTTGAAAATAAGGAAAGAAAATGGTAGTATATTCTTTTGTGGGTGGATAATATGTATAAGTGGGCACGAGACTATAAAGATAAGAAAGTCTTTTATGCTTTTTAGCTTTTATGTCGAAGGATGTTATGTTTAAGTGTTAACGATAGAGATTATTCTTGTTTTACCATATGCACGTGTTTAAAGTTCGGAAAAAGAGTCTTCACATGTTACGTTTCCATTAGTCGTCAAGGAGACCAAATCCTAAAGATAATAATTCTGTTATTTCAAGGGAAATAGA
>NW_028234426.1:13682346-13692346 GCF_977035675.1 Penaeus japonicus | reverse complement strand
CATACACACTCACCACTCACTATACTACTCTCCTACCTCACATCACCTCATCCATCTCTCAACTACACTATACTATCTCTCTCTCTCATAACGGGAGTGTGTGTGTGTGTGTGAGTAGTGTGTGTGGTGAGTGTGTGAGTGTGTAATTGGGAGGGTGAGTGTTGGGGGTTGTGGTTGTGTTTGTTAGTGTGAGAGTGGAGTGTGAGTGTTGGTGAGTTGTGTGAGCTGAGTGTGTGTGTGGGTTGGTTATGTTTGTGGGGGTGTGTGGGTTGTGTGTGTGTGTGATGAGAGAGATGTGTTTGTGTGTGTTGAGAGTGTGTGTGTGTGTGAGAGATTATACTTTGTGATGTTAGTGTGATGAGTGTGATGTGTGTGACGTGTTTGTGTGAGTGTGTGAGAGGTGGAGTGAGTTTGGATGAATCAACACACATCTACACTCTCACTCACTCACACATTAGAGAGAAAAATAGAAAGTTATCATAAGTTATTGTTATTATATGTTATATATAGTAGTTTAATGATTGTTATATAGACTAATATATAGATTGATTGTATATAATATTTTTTTATTGTATTTTTTACTGGTTGTGATTTAGGTTTCGATGTTGTTATATTTTTATGTGTATTTTGACATATAATTAATGATGAGATATTTTGTTAGATATATATATTTATAGTTTATAGTATTGATAGATTTATTTTTATGTATATATATACTTATATATATTGTTAAATTTTATATATTTTTTTTATATATTTATATTACAATTTATTTATTTATATATTTATAGTGTATATTTCTTTTTATATTATATATTTAATTTATATATAGATATATGTTCACCACTCTCGCACTCACACACACAACACACACACACACACACACACAATCTCAACACACAAACCAATATATATTGTATATATAGAGAGTTGATATATTTGTTTTTTAGAGATTTAGATATATACACCGGTATTACATATATTTCACACTTATATACATACAATGCAGTAAGAAGAAAAAAAAAGATATTTGTAAGTGATCCTTGTCAATTGTTTTTTTTTTTTTTTTTTTTTTTTTTTTTTTTTGATGGTAACCATATGTCTTTGAACCTTTGTTATCCTTCTGGTCTATCTGGAATATGAATATTGTAAAGCAACTTTCCGTGGTTTCCCCTCTTTTTTGGGAAATGTTGATGCATTATGATTCAAGTGCGGTGTTGTGTTTTCTCGAAATTATGGAATACAAGGGTTGTTTTTACGATAGGAGTACTTGCAACTGCCAGGGACGTGTTCGGTATTGTTGACGATCTGTAAGTGAGTTTTGTGTGTAAAACACTTGGTTGTTGGGGATGTCTCTCTTTACCGGGGGTAGACTGTAGGGCGATGAGGATCTGGATATCATTGTGCAGGATCTTGGTTGGGTAAGGTTTGCATGCTTGCTTGCTGCAGCATTTCCAGTAGGAAGCTGAGTGAGGATGCGGTGGCAGGGGGGCAGTAGGTGCTAGGGAGTGGTCTGTTGCTGGGCCACCTCAACTTTGGTGGTGGGCGGGATGGAGTTTTTGTGGGGATGGTGACCGGTTGATTATTTACTCGCACAAATTTAGTATTTAGGTGTAGGGAGTGGGTGGTCTGCATAGTGTTTGAGATAGAGTGTGTGGTTGTGTGTGTGAGTGTGTTTGTGTGTGTGTGTGTGTGTGTGAGTGTGGGTGGGTGGGTGGGTGGGTGTGTGCGTGCGAGCGTGGTGAGTGAGATTGTGAGTCGTGCTAGGGCGCTGCGAGCGAGCGCGCTCGCGCGCGGCGCGCGCTCCGGAGAGGGGTTTGGGGTGTGTGTTGTGTGTGTGTGTGTGAGAGTGTGTGTTGTGTGTGGTGTTGTGTGGGTGAGTGTGGGTGGCTGAGTGTGTGTGGTGTGTGGGGTGTGTGAGTGTGTGGTGTGTGTGTGTGTGTGGGTGTGAGTGTGGGGGGGGGGGGGGCTGGGGCTGTGTGTTTGTGTGTTGGGTGGATGTTTGTGTCGTTGAGTGTGTGTGCGTATGTGTGTGTGGGTGATGAGTGACGTGCGGCGTGAGGGAGTGAGAGGTTGTTGAGTGCGAGGAGAGTGGTGCGTGGTGCGTGCGTGAGTGGAAAGTGTGTGTGTGGGTGTGTGTGTGAGGTTGTGTGTGAGGTGTGTGTGTGTTTTTGAGTGTGTGTCTGGGTCTCTCTCAGGTCAGTTATGTATGTCTTGTCTGTCTGAAGGCTGATTGTGGTGTGTGTGTGTGTGGAGGTGTGTGTGTGTGTGTGAGTGTGTGTGTTTGTGAGAGAATGTCTGGAGAGTGTGTGGAGTGTGTGAGAGTGTTTGGTGGTTTGTGAGTGTGGTGAGAGTGTGAGTGTGGTGTGTGAGTGTGAGTGAGAGTGATTGGGGTGTGAGTGTGTGTGTGTGTGCGTGTGTTTGTGAGTGTGTGTGAGTGAGTATGTGATGTGTGGAGTGTGTTTGTTGTGTGGTAGGGAGTGGTGAGTGTCGTGTGTGTGTGTGTGTGTGTGGTGTGAAGTGGGTGAATGTGTATGTGGGACTTGTGTGTGTGTTAGTGGTGTGTAGTGTGTGTGTGTGGTGTGTGAAGGGTGGAGTGTCTGTGTGTGAGTGTGAGAGTGTGTGTGTGTGTGAGAGTGAGTGTGTGAGAGTGGTGAGGGTGTGTTTTGAGTAGTGCGTGAGAGTCTGTCTGTGTGTGTGTGGGGTAGTGTCGTGAGTGTGTGAGTGTGAGAGTGTGTAGTGAGTGAGTGTGTGTGTGTGTTTCGTGTGTGTGTATGTGGGGTCGTGTGGTGTCGGGGTGTGTGTGGTTTGTGTGTGAGTGTGTAGGGTGTGTGTGTTTTGATTGGTGTGCTGGTGTGTGTGTGAGTGTTTCTGTGTCTGAAGTATGTATGAGTGTGTGTGTGTGTGGTTTGTTTGTTGTAGTGAGTAGTGTGTTTGAGTGTGAGTGAGAGTTATATTGAGTCATGACAGTCATATAAGTTTAGATATGAGAGTGCTAGTTAGTGTGTTATAAGCGAGAGTAAGTTTTTTATATTATTGGTTTAGTTAACAGTTACATTACAGTCGGGATTTATATAGTTTTATATATGTTAGATTTTTGTGTGTGAGTGATGATATATATCTATATATTGGAGTTATTTAGTTTCGAGTGAGTGATTGTTATATTTATTTTGAGATTGTTAGTCGTTTGTGAGAGTACTTGACTTTCTGTCATCATAGTTTGTGAAGAGTTAGTTTATTTTAGTGTGATTAGAGTTATTTATATATATATATTATTTAGATATAATAGGTATAATGATATATATATATATTATAAATATATATAATATATATATATATATATATAATATATTTAGATCTATTTATATTTATATATAATGATGATAACATAGATATGTTATATATATATATATATATAATATATTTATAGATATTTATATAAAAATAGGATAGATAGAAATATTTATATAGATATAAGATTAATATTATATATATATATATATATCATATAATAATATATAATATATACATATACCACACACGACACACTACACACACACTCACACACACACAATCACAAACGCACACAACACAACACACACCCACACACACACAACAGACACACACACACACACACCACAACACTCCCGAAACACACACACACACACACATACATACCGATATATATAAATATATATATATATATATATATATATATAGATAAAGATAATACATCCATAGTTATATATACATATATATATAATATAAATATAGATAAATCAAATAGATATAATAAGATATAGAATATATATATATATATAGTAATTTATAAGATATATTATATTGTAAATTATATAAATTTATAAACATATACTAATACACACATACAATATAGAATGCATAAATTTATAATACAGATATATTATATATATAGAATATATATATATAGATATATATATATATATATATATATATATATATATAATATAATATATATGATATGCCACACAACACAAACCACACACACACACCACACACGCACTCACTCACACACACATACACCAATATATATAGAAGTTGTAAAATGCTTAATCATTTTAATATATACAAATGTTGACATAATTGATATTTACTATTTATATATAATAGTAGAAAATAGATATATATATATATATATATTGAGATAAATATATTTATATTTTTTAAAGAGATACTTATATATACATATATAAATCTACATTTATTTGTAGATTATATTATTATATATATAGATAGTATATATATAGATTTATATTAAATACATTGGTTTGTGAATATTTAGATATTTATATATATAATTATATAAGTTATATATATATATTAGACATATAATATATATATTATATATATATTATATATATATATATATATATATTCTATATATATGTATTAGTGTATATATATTTATATGATTTATATATTATATATTTATATATATATTGATATTATAGATAATTTATATATATATATATATATATATATATATATGTTGATATTAAATATATTTTATATAATATATATTATATAATATATTATGATATATACATATATATTACATATATATATCACAGTCATACTATATATATGTTATATAAAATATATAAAAAACTATATATATATATATTAATATATATATATAAGAGTATATGTATCATAATATATTATATATAGTTATATATATATATATATAAATTGATGAATATATTGATATATATCCTATATAGATACACACCACACCCCACCCCCCCCCCCCCCCCCCACCCAAAATCACACACTCAACATTTAAAAATCTCTCACTCACACACACACACACACACACACACCCACACACAACACACACACTCACACACATCACACACATCACACACACACACACACACGTCACATATGTATTATATCAAAATATAGATAATATCCTATATTTATTATATATATATACATACAATCCAACAACACACACACACACAACACAACACCCCCCACAATTATAATATATATATATATATATATATATATATATATATATAATATATTAGATAGTGTAGATATGTAATGTATATATATTATATATGTATGTATATATACATACATTACATACATACATACATATAATTAAATATATATATATATATATATTTATATATATATATATATATGTATGTATATATTTACATATATATAGTATATATATGTAATTATATACATACAACACCACAACACACACACACAACAAAACACACACACCACACACACACACAGGTTTTTAAACTACGCAAAAACACATACACACACACACACTATCACATATATATATATCATATATATATATATATATATATATATATATATATATGTATATATCTATATATACATATATATACATATACATATGCATGTATCGAACTATGTTACCTCATGGAATTAAAGAAAGACAATCAAAATATCCAAAGAATACTAGCGAAGTAAAAATTTATCAAAGGCAATTCCTAAAATACATTCCTTTCATTCCAATAGCACGCCAAAGACCAAGGAAAGCAAGCCAAGGAAAGTCAACATCAGACGACATTTCTCCTTGAAGCAAGCAAGCAAGCAAGCAAGCAAGCAAGCAAGCAAGCGGCTGTCCAAATGATGAGAGACGAAATGAGTTGAAGACGGGCTGGATATCTGTGCATTATTGCTTTCAGGATCAAGGCACGGAGGAATGCAAGCAAGGGAGATTGGGATATGTCGGGCATGTGGAGCAACATTGAGTGAATTTGGAGATGAGAGAACACAAGGGAAATATTGTGCAATATGAGGAGGGAAATTTGCCTAATTCGTGGAATGAGAGAGAGAGAGAGAGAGAGAGAGAGAGAGAGAGAGAGAGAGAGAGAGAGAGAGAGAGAGAGAGAGAGAGAGAGAGAGAGAGAGAGAGAGAGAGACAGACAGACAGTCAGAAAGACATAAATAGACAGACAGACAGATAGATAGATAGATATAGATGAATAGATAGTTGGATATATAGATATATAATCACATATATACAAATACAATATTTCTCTTTTTCTGTCTACCTCGACAGATAAAAATATATATAGAAAGAGAAATGAGGAAAAAAAAAGGAAATGAGAGGTAGCTCAGAAGAGGAACAATGAAAGGCCAAAGAAAGTATAGGAGAAGAACGAAGGCAAAAAGAGGTATAATAAGCTCGCCTACATAAATAATTTCTCGACAAGGGGCCTAACAAACATTGACAATAATTCACATGGCAAAGACCACCCATTTTCACCAGGCCTAAATACAGAGCTAACGGAAGACTATTCATAACATTATACACATGTGTATTAGTACGTATTATCTTCACTTTGATACGGTTTGCACTGGCTGTAATTGTAGGGAAGTGCTTTGCTGTCAGTCATTTGTTGGCGCTTGTGTTATTATGTCCAGGGGGGGAATTGATATTTACAAAAAACAAAAAAAAACAAAAACAAAAAAACAAAAAAATACAAAAAAAAACAAAAAAAAAAAAACAAAAAAAAAAACAAACAAAATCGCTAGAATATACAATGATCACCAAACAAACAAAAAAAAAAAAGTGTGTAGAAGGAAACCTACCTTTAGTTTATGTATGATTCTCTCTCTCTCTCTCTCTCTCTCTCTCTCTCTCTCTCTCTCTCTCTCTCTCTCTCTCTCTCGATACACCTTTCTGCTGCCTTCTCTCTCTCGCTCTCACCCTTTTTTTCTCCCCCCCCCCCCTCTTTCTCTCTCTATCTATCTTTCTTCTCTTTCTCTCTCTCCAACGTTTTTTTTTTTTTTTTCTATCGTTCAATTATCTACAATATCCTACGTACAGTTCATTATCTGTCAGTGCCTGTCGGTGTCGTTCCGCTCTAACTCTGCCTTCCGGTCTCTCCCCTCACTCCTTATCCCCCTCCCTCCCTCCCCAAATCTCTTTCCTTTCTCTCTTCCTTCTCCTTCCCCTCTCTCTCTCTTCTTCGTCTCTCTCCTCTCTCTCTCCCCGCTCTCTCTCTCTCTCTCGTCAACTCTCTCCTCTCTCTCTCCTTTTTCTCCTCTCTCTCTCGCTCCTCTTTCAACTCTCTCCTCGTCCTCTCTCCCAGTCACACTCCTCTCTCCTTTCCTCTCTCTCTCTCCTTCTCTCTTTTTCTCTCTCCCCTCTCTTCTTCCTCTTCTCTCTTTTCTCTCTCTCGTCCTCTCTCTCCCTCTCTCGAGCTCTGCTTTCTCTTTTTCCTTTTCCCCCCTTTTTTTTCCCTTTCCCTCTTTTTTTTTCCTCTCTTTACTCTTCTCTTTTCTCCTTCTCATTCCCCTCTCTCTCACTCTCTCATCTCCCTCTCTCCTCCCTTCTTCTCCTCTCTCTCTCCTCACCCTCTCTCCTTCTCTCTCGTCTCTCTCTACTCTCTCTCTCTTCTCTCTCTCCATCTCTTCCGCACTCCCCACCTCGCCTTCTCTCTCTCTCCCTCCCCTCTCCCTTCCCCCCCCCTCTCACTGCACTTTTCTCTCTCTCTTTCTCTCTCTCTCTCTCTCTCCCTCTCTCTCTCTCTCTCTCTCTCTCTCTCTCTCTCTCTCTCTCTCTCTCTCTCTCTCTCTCTCTCTCTCTCTCTCTCTCTCTCTCTCATTCACTCCCGCTCCCCGGCTTCTCCCTCTCAGGCTTTTTTCTTGCTTATCAAAGAACAAGAAAAATTATCAATACACCCCTTGATGCAGTTTCGTGCTGGTGCCCTGTGTCGTTAGGTCTTTTCATGGACATATTTGCTATGGTATACAAATTTATACACACACACAACACACACACACACACACACACACACACACACACACACACACACACACACACACACACACACACACACACACACATACATATACACACATACGCACCTGCTCATTGACGAAGACATGTAGGCAAATATACTGACACATATATCTAAACACCCACACCCACACAAAAAAAATGAGAGAAAGAGAGAGAAAGTGAGAGAGAGAGAGAGAGAGAGAGAAAATCAGCCCACGATGATATATGTATTCGATATCATCATCATCAAGCTTATCAATAATGCAATGATCATTCCTTTTATGACCAACATCTCTGTATTGATTCATCATTCATTTTTATTGTCCCCATGAATGAATGAAAGGCCGAGAGAGACGAATCTTGGAATATTAATGATGCAATTTACAACAAGAAACAAATATTTTTGTCAACTCAAAAGTCAAAGAAAATGAGTATCGTCGACCTCCCTCAAAGGGGGTTCTATTTTGTTTTCTACGTTTTCCCATTTTCTTTGGTTTTCTTTTGTCGCGTTCATGAGTAATTAGAACTTTTTCCATTCCATGCAATAAGCAACAGTTGACAAAAGAAATCTTAAAAAGTCATCCGAACTTTTGGAAGGGTACGAGGAAGCGAGAGAAAGAGGAAGTGAGAGAGAGAGAGAGAGAGAGAGAGAGAGAGAGAGAGAGAGAGAGAGAGAGAGAGAGAGAGAGAGAGAGAGAGAGAGAGAGAGAGAGAGAGAGAGAGAGAGAGACCGGGGGAATATACAGAGGAAAGTGAAAATAAGCGTGAAAACGAGCAGTAAAGAGGAAAAGAAAAAAATACAAAGAAAGGAGAGAGAGAGAGAGAGAGAGAGAGAGAGAGAGAGAGAGAGAGAGAGAGAGAGAGAGAGAGAGAGAGAGAGAGAGAGAGAGAGAACGAGAGGAAAACACAGAAAAAAGACCAAACCAGAGAGAGAAAGAACGAGGAGAAGGGGGGGGGGGGGCAAAGCAAGTCGATGGGTGAACCTGCCTTTGATGTGTCCAGTAAGACTTTCATGCATTCTTGAAGGTAACTCAAGCATAAGACCTGAAGGTTTAGAATAATGTCTAATTGGTCTCTTACTGGCATTTTTTAACCCCTCAGCCGACCTTACCTCCTTCCCCTCCCTCTCCCTCCCCTCCCTCCCCTACTTGAAAACCTTGACGAAACGCGAGTCATTTAGTTCTCCCGTGACAAACACCAATAACAATTCATGGATCAGGAAGAACAAGGAAGAAGGTAATCCAAAAACAAGAGCATAGACACAAAAAAAAAAGAGAGAAAGGGAGAGAGAGAAAAAAAGAACAGAGACAAGTATGAATATTTTATTCATAATACTGCATGATTCTTTCCCTTGTTGTGAAGGGTCGTGGTGGTCATTCCCCAATGTAATGTGATATTCCTTTAGGCTTCGTTTGTGCATAGTGGAGAGTGCATGTGGCCATGCGTACGCTGGGGAACCACTTGTTTCACAAAGTCGGATCCACGGTTTCGAACCTTCGAGTAAAATCATGGTTGATGGTCTTGTCTTTTGAGCTCCATGCACATATACGACTACGTGGATATTGTGTAGGAACATGAATTATTCTGGAGTGACCTTGGCTGATCTGTATTAACCTAATGAACCGACCTGACCTTGTCTTGGCATGATGACCTGGGTTGGTCCAGTAATTAGACTGAACTTGTATAACCTATTTAATTGTCAGTGATTGTTACTACTTCACAAAGAATGATCGCAAGAATGATAACAAAAAGAAGAAAAGAAAGAAACTCGAACAATGTTAAACCAGCAGATACCTTTGACATTTACAAGATATTTCTTCATTTCTTTCTCTCGGATGAAAACGCTTATCTAACAACAACAACAACAGAAAAAAAAGCTTGTAACTCCCACTGATCTTTCTCTTCATCTACTTTCACTTTTATAGAGAATTTCGTTCCCCTTATAAAGGAACGTATGTCTTAACAAAGGGTATTAGACGAGCTTACGACGCGGCTCGTTGGTGATCTGTCTACCTATGGAAAGAAACACGGGATTACTGTAGTCTTAAAATCCCTTCCTCTTGGAGGGAGAGAAACAAAGAGGCAGAAAGAAAAGGAAGGGTGAGGGAGAGAGAGAGTGAGAGAGAGAAAGAGGGGGAGAGAGAGAGAGAGAGAGAGAGAGAGAGAGAGAGA
>NW_028234426.1:13662346-13669846 GCF_977035675.1 Penaeus japonicus | reverse complement strand
CTCTCTCTCTCTCTCTCTCTCTCTCTCTCTCTCTCTCTCAATTCCTCCAATCCTCTCCTATTTCTTCTCCCACTTGTCCCCTCCGTACTCGCTCTCAATCCCCCTCCCCCCCTTCCCTCTCCTTAGGATTGCCATTCGTTACGCTGCGTTGTAAGTTTCCGATCCGTACGTGGCACCGCGATTGGTCAGCGAGTCTTGCACTATCGGTAATGCAGCGTGTGATTGGTCGCGGGTAATTCCCTATCCTCAGGAGGGGCAAGGGGGTGGAGGACGGGGTAGGAGGGAGGGGGAGGGGAGAGGAGGAAAGAAGAGAAGGTATGGAGCAGGAGGGAAGTGAAGAGACGAGGGGGGGAGGGGGCGAGGGAGGAGGGAGGAGGGGAAGGGAGGGAGAAGGAGAAGGAGAAGGAGGAAGGGAGAAGGAAGGAAGAGGTGAGGGAGGAAGTAGGGGGAAGAAGGGGTAGGGGAAAGGAAGAGGGAAGAAGATGGGGAAAGTAGGAGAGACGAGGAAGATGGGGAGAGTAGGAGTGAGGAGGGAGTGGGGGAAGAGGGAAGGATGAGAAAGATGAGAGAAAAGAAGAGCAGGAAACAGGGATGAATAGAGCAGAGAGAGAGGGAAGGTGAGGGTGAACGCGAAGATGAGGTAAGGGAGAAGAAGACAGATGAAGAAAAAATACAAAAAAGGGAATAAGAGATAGATGGAGAAAAAAAAAGCAGGAGGGAATAAAAAGAAAGCGAAGGAGCCGAGAGGGGAGTGAAGCAGCTCTTATGGCTACCGTCAGACTTCCATTCGGATTGCAAAACATACGATACCTGCAGCTAGATGCAGGAATGGCGATAAGAGTCTTTACGGCTTCACAAAATCAGAAAAGGAAAGGGACACGTCGTGCGCTGATGCTGTTTGGTATGCCGGCTGTCGTGACTATGCTGTTATTTGGGGGCTGTTCTTTTACGGGCCGTGGCTGTGCTGTTTTGGGGGGGCTGTTCTCTTACGGACCGTGACTATGCTGTTATTTGGGGGCTGTTCTATTACGCGTCGTGACTTTGCTGGTATTTGGGGGCTGTTCTTCTATGGGCCATGCCCATGTTGTTATTTGGGGCTGTTTTTTTACGGGCCGTGACTTTACTGTCATTTAGAGGCTGTTCTTTTACGGATCGGCTTTCGTATTTTTGTATTTGTCATCTTCTATAGTGTTTGCAAAGAAGAAAATATGTAGTCTATTTCATTGCGGTTTCTTTCTTCCTTCGGTTTATCTATGCATTTTTTTTTATCTCCTCGTCTCTCCTTATTCCTCATTCTTTTTAATCTCGTCTCTCATTATTCTTCATTGAAAGAAGAAGAATTGTATTGTGGTTATGGATATCATATTTATTTGTGTTATTTATACTAACAGTACTATTGCTATGATCATTATCATTATTGGTATTACTGTTATCATTATCATCATCCTCATTGTGTTGTTTTTACCACTGATATCATTATTTCTGTATTATCGTTGTTGCTATTGGTAATATAGTCTACTTCACTTGTCATGTTCTCTTGTCTATCTGTCTATATGTCTGTCTGTCTCTCTCTCTCTCGCTGTATTCTCCCCACCCCCTCTATTTCACTCTCTCGTCTCTCTCCCTCTCTCATTTTTCTCTATTTTCTCTCACCTGCTTTTCCCCTTACCTGTCTCTTTCTTTTCCCTCCTCTCTCTCGCTCCCTCACTCACTCTCCCTCTTACATTATACAGGAGTGGGGCTTAAATCAGGTTCTGGACAAACCTTATTAGCGAGGCAATCTAATTTACATCTCAATTGACTTTAAAAATGTAAATTTCAAAGACTGGCGGTCACTTTGTCGACTTGGAAAATTTCCCCTTCTCCAGCCCCTTTTTCCCCTGAAAAAAAGTCCCCGCGAGACTGGAAACTGGCTCGTAAGTGGCTGGAGAATTCTGGTCTCTTTGTAACGTGGCTTGTGATTGGCGGAGAGGGAGAATCGCCACCTTGATTAAACGGGTTTCGGGGAATTTTTACAAAATTTAGGACGTGGATGCCGTGTGTTTGTTTGCCTGTGTGTTTGTGTTTGTTCATGTGCATAAATGTATGAATGTGGACAAAGTATGCGTTTATCCAAATATGTGTACACATGTTTTGCGTGGGCATGTTTTTTGTGCATGTTGTGTGTATATGTTGGTCTCTTGTGTGTGTGTATTTTATCTCTATGCTTGTTTCTATAAAGATATGTCTACATATAAACATATACATGAAACACAATTACTCTTTTCTATCTATGTATAGCACATGTGTGCTATACGATTTTGTCCCCTAAAAATGAATTATTACAAAATGTATAATGAATGAAACAAAAAAACAAATGGAAAGACAAAGCGAAATAGACAACCAAAAATAGTATAACAAATAAATAAATGAAATACAATAAACTGATAAATAACAGCACACAGATTAATAAAACAAAGACAAAACAACTGAAAAAATAGCAAGTCAGAAAAGGTTTCTCCCACATGCTATCAACATGCAACGACCCCAATCACCATCCGCTGACCAAACAACAAAAGAAAAAAAAAATGTTTATTGCATGCATGGCACCAGCGCCGCTTCTGCATGACAAAACCTGCGATACAGAACCGTGAAGGAAAATGGAGTTCGTGTTTATTACGTAACGTGAGAATCTTTCGAATCTTTTTAGGGGGTGGGTGGGTGTGTGGGGAGGCGGGGGAGGGGGTGGGGGGGGTGGACAAAAGTAGAGGGGAGACCGAAAAGAGGAACAGAGATGAGGAGAAAAAGATAGGAAGGTGAGAAGGAGGGCGGGAAGGGAAAATATAGAAAGAGGTTAAATAAGAGACGAAGAGATGGAATAAATGAGGAATAATAGGAGACGAGGAGAGTAAAAAGAATGAGAAAGAATGAGAGACGAGGCGATTAAAAAAAAGACACAATGAAATAGAATATAAATCTTCAAAGAAAATAGAAAGGTAGAATGAGAAGATCAAAGTAAGGAAGAAAATGTGGGAAGAAGGAAGGCCAGGAAAAGGTCCTAATGGGTGTTGAAGGATTAAAGAGGATGATCCGGCGTGAGGCTGTATCCTTGACCTGATCAGGTCATCCTCGGCTTCAAGCTCAGAAGATTGTGAAGGGCAGCAGAATGGCTACTTTTCTTACCTTTGCTCTGTTCACTTCGTTGTATTACCACGATATATATTTTTTTATTATTTTTTTTGCTTCGTTTTATTGTTTATATTCGTTATAGGTCATATTTCTATAGAGGAATCGATGTATACACATTTTTCTTTCTTTCTATTTTTGGTCAAAATCACGAAGAAGTTCTTGAAAACACTGATCTTCCGCCTTCAGGATGGATTGCCATCTTTCACTTTTTAGCTTCCCTCATTCGCTATGAACTGTGGAGACGAATTTACAAGACCCACCATATTCTAACAAAAACTAAAAACCGTAAAAACTTAATCACATCTACAAACCTTCTTTCATTAGCAGGATCTGCCACTGAGGTAAGGATTATCCTATGCTTCTACCGTTCATTGTGAATTAATTCACGGATTTCCAAGTACCAGTTAGCAAGTGTTTTGTCTTATCAGAGTTTTATATAAATGTGCTGGTATCGGTAATTTATCTATCTTCCGGTAAAAATACATTGTGATGATTTATCTCCCAGTGAAATGCACCGCATACAGTACTCCATCATACAGGAAGCTATTAGTCTTACAAATGACCCACCGATAAATAAGGATCCCTTTTCGTCTGGGTTATTTGGGATCATTATGTGTGTGCTTTCAGACCAATGCCTTTCCTCTTTAACCTAGTTACCCCTTGACTTCATCCCCCCCTCCCCCTCCCCCTCTCATTCCTTGAACTTTTGGGAAAAGAATGAGAGCAAAGGTGTCAATGATAAAGATGATGATAATGGTATCATTGGCTTTCATCTTTATAGTAAAACAACATTGGATGTAATAATGATCATCAAATGTAGTACTGAAACACATCTACAAAATAGTCTCCCTTTATAAATAATGAATCTGAAATTAGGGATCTGATGTCAGCAACAATCTCATTAAAAAAAAATATATATATATACTAATTTTTGCTTAAACTACCATTAATTATTTGGATACTCAGTTACATATGTCTTTTAGCTGAATAATGAATATGGGAAAGTGAACTTCTTGTTAGTTAACGAAAGTATATTTGATGACAAGAGCCCATGGAAACATTAATTCAAATATCACATGGTTCGTTTAAATGCAAAATTTCAAAATGTAGTTAAAACATATATGTTTCATTAATATGAGGACAAATGACATTCAATATATTGCAATTAATATACAGAAATTTAATATGATTGCAATGAAGCATGAGCGTACCTCTTCATGACTATGTACCCTCTGTATTCTTTTTCTTTCATATTTATTATAATTAATAAGGATAAATAAAAATGATAATTCTTTTATCGATATCATTATTATCAGTGCTGTTGTCCATACCATTACTATTATTATCATTATTATTATTATTATCATCATCATTATTATCATTATTATCATTATTAATAGTATTAATATTATCGTTTAATTAATATTGTTATTGCTAGTGTCATCACCAATATCTTTATTTCTATCATCATCAATATCATGATCATTTTTTTATCCTTATTATCATTATTAGTATTATAATTCCCATAAGATATCATTATTATCACCATTATCAAAATTACGAATATTGCTATAATCATTATAATTTTTCTATCATCAATATCATTATCATCGTTATCATTATCTTTTATATTGCTACCATTTATTTTATCATCATTATTATTTTCATCATCATCACCATTATCACTCTTATTAACATTATTACAATAACTTTTCTGTCATCATTGTTTTTATGATTCCTTATCTTTCATCATTGTATTTTCGTTATATTGTTATACATTGTTTATTAATCCCATTATTGTTATTACTATTAGTACTTAATGATAATTGGTATTATCTCATATTCATTACTATTAGCTAATGCCAACTATGCTAATGCCACTACTACTACAACTACTATTAGTGATAGTATAGTAATATCATCCCTATTGATATCATTATCATTATCATTCTTATTCTTAATATAATTTTTTTTCTTCTTATCACAACCATCACAACCGATAATTAATCCTAAAATCAACATCATTACCATCATTACTATACTTAATATCATCATTATAATCAGTAATAGAACCTTCATTAACATCGCCATCATCATTAGCCCCATCAACATTCCCCCTGCAACTAGAGAAACCTTTCCATCTACCTCCCTATTTTCCATCCATAACGTTGCGCATATATTTACATTTACCATCCCTCTCTTCCTCCTCTCCCCTGCCTCTCTTTCCCCGCCATCGAACTTTGTGTCTCCGTCCCGTGTAAGCCGCTATGAAATCCAAAGCCGCGGCTGAGACATGATCGAAGCGTTCTCTTCCTCCTCTCCCCTGCCTCTCTTTCCCCGCCATCGAACTTTGTGTCTCCATCCCGTGTAAGCCGCTATGAAATCCAAAGCCGCGGCTGAGACATGATCGAAGGCAGTTTAGTATGCAAATGGAGAGATAGAGATCGGGAATGAGAGGGAGAGAGGGAGGGAGGGAAGGAGGGAGATAAGGGAGGTGGGAGGGAGGGAGGGGGTGAGGGAGATAAGGGAGGAGGGAGGGGTGAGGGAGATAAGGGGGGAGGGAAGGAGATAGAGGGAGAGGGAGAGGGAGAGGGAGAGGGAGAGGGAGAGGGAGAGGGAGAGGGAGAGGGAGAGGGAGAGGGAGAGGGTTGAGGAGATGGAGAGGAGAGGAGAGAGGAGAGGATAGGGAGAGGAGAGGGAGAGGGAGAGGGAGGGGGAGAGGGTAGAGGTAGAGGAGAGGGAGAATGGAGAGGAGGAATAGGTGGAAGGAAGAGCGAGAGCGAGAGAGAGAGGGAAGAGAGGAAGCGAGAGAGAGAGAGAGAGAAGAGAGAGTAGAGAGAGATAGAGAGAGAGAGAGAGAGCGAGAGAGAGAGATAGATAGGAGGAGAGGAGGGTAAGATTGGAGAGGGAAGCGAGCGAGAGCGACGAGGAATAGGTGTGAGGTAACAGAAGAGAAGAGGGAGAGGGAGAGAGAACATAGGGAGAGAAAGAGAGATAGAAGTGAGAGAGAGAGTGAGCAGAGAGAGTTGAGGAGAGAGACGGGAGAGAGAGTTAGATAGATCGATAGGTGTAAGATTGAGAGGATAGGACAGGGTGTGAGGTAAGATGGAGAAGACAGAGAGGGAGTTGACATGGGATCTGATAGATAAATATGTTTAATCGATAGACCAATTTGATAGTTAAATGAGAATCGAATGTGAGAGAGTTGAGAGAGAGAGAGAGAGAATGGTGAGAGACAGAGAGGAGGGATCTGAGAGATAAGATAGAGAGAGAGGATTAGACCGTATAATGAGAAAAATGAGAGAGAGAGAGAGAGGACGAGTGAGAGAATAGGAGAGAGTGATGAGAAAGAGAGAACGGATGCGAGAGAGAGAGAGAGAACGAGAGAGAGAGAGAGAGAGAGAGAGAGAGAGAGAGAGAGAGAGAGAGAGAGAATGAGAGAGAATGAGAGAGAGAAAAGCAAATACAAAACAACAGACATATAATGATTAAAATGACAAAAAAAAAAGACAAAGAAAAAGAAAAGAAGATAAGAGATCCCCCCCTCCCCCCCCCCCACACACACGGGAGATAAAGTCAGAGCTGAGCATCATTCGCCTGACCACAATGCGGAAGCTTACGACCAATCACGGAATGGTCCCCCGCGCTTGCAAAGGGTCTGCAAGATGCAAGGGCTCTGAATGGCATTTTGTTTTTATTACCATTGCTTGACTTATTGATATAATTCAGTTACGGGTGATAATTGATGTTGATAGTGATAAAGAGGATGATGGTGATAATCATAACAACATCAGCAATAATGACATCTATTATGATAATAATGATAGTGATGATGATAGCAACAAACACAACAGTAACAACAACTGCCATGATAGTAATGATAATGATAGTGATAAAAACGATTATGATGACAATAGTAATAATGATTATAATGATTAAAATAATGATTATAATAGGGTCAATATTGATAATGATAATGATGATGATGATATTGATAACGGTAACTATGGTAACAATGATAATGATGATTATGAAATTGATCATTATATAGATGTTGATAATAACAATGATAATGACAATGATAATTATGAAAATTATGATGACAAAATCAATAACAGTATGAACAACTTGTCATATTGTGAAAGTATCTCATTTCGTGATGCAAACCGATTAACAAAGTATCAGCATTTAATAAATCATAAAATACATATTCATTTTTAGTAATACAAAAACGCAGAGAACTCTGTGATCTATAAAAAAAACAAAAAAACAAAGCACTGTTCATCAGTCTAGATGCACTAAACAATGTAATTTTACAGTGAAATATGATGA
>NW_028234426.1:13629846-13632346 GCF_977035675.1 Penaeus japonicus | reverse complement strand
AATTGCAGTTACGGCTAGGACGGACGGTTGTGATAATGGTATTGGTGGTTATGATGGTATTATAACGGTTATGATAGTTATTATGGTGATTATGATGTTTGTATTGATGATGTAAGGGTAATGATAATGATGATATGAAACATAACGACAATAATGAAAATAATGATTATGATAGTATATTAGCAGTAATAATATCATTGATTGTAAGGAATATGATACTGGTGATACTAATCATGAAAATAGTAATAATAATGATGATGGTAATTATAACAATAATAATAATAATGATAATAAATGATAATGATGATGATAACAGCAGCAACAGCAATAATAATAGCGATGATAGAAATGATACTTGCATAACAATGTAATAATGATATTGATATAAAAAAAATATCAATGATAACGATGATAAAGATAATGATAAATCATCAATAACAACAGCAACAATAGCAACATCAAGAGTGAAAAATGATAATGTCAATCGAAAATAGATTGATGACGAAATTCCTAAAATTCACACAACAGTCACCAACAACAATGGCAATGATTTTTTGTCCTCTTTCTAAAGGTTGAATGTAAATGCGTTAGTTCATTTTTCCTTTATATTCTAGGTATCATATTGCAGCCAGCAACCGCCCTAGCAATCGCTTGTTCTCTCCTATTCTGTTTGACTGTTTGCAGATGGAGTGTGTGTGTTGTATCAGTGTTCTACAATTGAGAATCAAATATATATATATATAGTAATATATATATATATGTATATATATATATATAT
The DNA here is from genome assembly GCF_977035675.1 of Penaeus japonicus. Classification (NCBI taxonomy): domain Eukaryota; kingdom Metazoa; phylum Arthropoda; class Malacostraca; order Decapoda; family Penaeidae; genus Penaeus; species Penaeus japonicus. Next base: position 13,631,568 of record NW_028234426.1, on the reverse strand, counting down.
ATATATATAATATATATACATATATTTTTGTATATATATATGTAAATATATATATATATATATATATATGTATATTATATATATATATATTTATATATTTTTTTTTTTTTTTTTTTTTTTTTTTTTTTGTGTGTGTATGTGTGTGCAGCTTTAAGTCAGAATTACATCACAGTATTCTTACAACATTTTCTTTTTATCCTAACTGATATCTGCTGGTCACTTATTACATCAATGATACATAAGTATATGAATCCCCTACAATAATAACAATAATGATAATACATCAGCATTTTCATCACAGATATCATCACTATATCATAATTCTAAATAACATTTCTTTTTTGATTTTCCACCTGAAATATCTGCATTGACGTCATTCTCTGCTATTGTTTCTCGCTCCCCTCATTCCGAACCTGACGCGAGACGGCAACAGTTAGGAAATTATGTTCTGGCTGGCTCATGTATTGCCCAGTGTTTTGTTTATCTGTTTTTTTTCTCTCTTTGTTTTATTGTTTAGGATTATTTTTCATGGTCGTAGTTGATGTTATTGTCATTATTGTCATTATCATTATTATCAATATCTTTTGATTGATGTCACTATCATCGTCATTATCATTATTATCATCATCATCATCATCATTATTAGTAGTAGTATTATCATTGTTGTTCTATTGTTATCATTATTATATTATAATTACTTTATCATATAATGACATCATTATCATTATTACTACTATTATCCCCATTATTACTATTCTTAACTGAAATCATTATGATTATCATTGTTATTTTTTTGTCTTTTTACTTATCTGTATCAGTCAAGTTTACCTTAATATCAAGGATTGGATATAGAAATAAGTAAGACCAGATTAAGCCGTTTATTGGGTATATCATCTTCATTATTCTTACATACAACAAAAACTGAATTCATTGGTGGATTATTCAAATAGAATTAGGATAAACTACAATACTATCTTGGAGTTTATGTTTTTGCTGATTCATGGAATGCAATCATCATTTGTGTTGCCTTTCAGGCCTTTCCTTGAAGTCTGAAGTAATTGAGACGATTCGCTCTCTCTCTCTCTCTCTCTCTCTCTCTCTCTCTCTCTCTCTCTCTCTCTCTCTCTCCCTCTCTATCTATCTACCTATCTATCTATCTGTCTATATATATTATATATATATATATATATATATATATATATATATATATGTATCTCTCTCTCTCTTCTCTCTCTCTTCTCTCTCTCTCTCCTCTCTCTCTCTCTCTCTCTCTCTCTCTCTCTCTCTCTCTCTCTCTCTCCCTCTCTATCTATCTATCTATCTATCTATCTGTCTATATATATATATATATATATATATATATATATATATATATATATATATACATATATATATATATATATATATATATATATATATATATATATATATATATATGAATCTATCTCTTTTCTCTTTCTATCTATCTATTTCTGTCTCTCTCTATTTCTCTTTTACTCTCTCTCTACCATTTAATTCTTCCCTCCCTATCTCCCCTCCCTCCCCCCGCACTCCCTTACTGCCTTCCTCTCTTCCTCCCTTCATACTTCCTTCCGTTCTTCCCTCTCTGTCTCACGCTCGTTCCCTTTCTTCTCCCTCTTCCTCTTCGCTCTCTTTCTCTCCTCCCGTTTCTTCCAATATTCCGTGAGCTCAGAGGCGTTTTCTGATCAGCCAAGTCGGTTG
>NW_028234426.1:13584846-13587346 GCF_977035675.1 Penaeus japonicus | reverse complement strand
TATATATATATATAATATATAATATATATATATATATAATATATATATATATATATATATTCTATATATATATATATAAATATATATATACATATATAATATATATATATATATATATATATATATAATATATATTATATATATATACACACACATATTTTATATATATATCTATATATATATATATATATATATATAGATATTATATATATATGTCTGTATGTCTGTATGTGTATATATATATATATTCATAAAGAAAGAAAAGGGGGAACAAAAAGAAAGAAGAGGCAAATATCCACTGAGAGAGAGAGAGAGTGGAAATATAGAAACAAAAATGATGAAAAGAAAATAGAAAAAGTCTATTCATACATCTTTCCCATCTTTCCCATCTCTTTCCCAGCAAAGTGGAGACATAACCATATGGAAAATTAAAGTCTTTACCTCAAAGATCTAATCCTATGTCTACTCTCTCAGCCTCTACAAAAGAAAAAAAAAAAAAAAAAAAGGAAAAACAATTGAACACCTTTCCATGGCTTCATAAACGTAATCACGGTAGCCATGAGATGTTGTCAAGGGAACAGGGAGGAATTTAGTCTTGCGGACTAGCTTTCTTTAGATATTCATGATAATGGTGAGAGATTTTTGCTTTTCTTTTTACGTGGTCTTTTGTTAGTCCCCCCCCCCTCTCTCTCTCTCTCTCTCTCTCCTTCTCTTCTTTTTTTGTAATTTTAATTCTTAGATATTTCCAATATTTCACTTCCTTTTATTTTTGATAAATTACAAAGATAAAAAATGATAAGTATATAGATAGATAGTTGAAAAAAAAATCAATAAGTTAATAAATAGTTGAAGAAAAAAGAAACAATAAAAAAATGCAAATTAGACAACGTCGTGCAATTTAAAAAAAAAGAAAAAAAAAAAGACACGAAAGACAAAAATGAAAGAAAGAAAGAAAGAAAAAAAACATTCGTTCGAGTTTTCGTAAAACAACACCAACTTAGCCAATGTTGGAATGCAATTAAGATGTAAAGAGGGAAAATGCAGCTCATTTGCATACGAAGAGAAAATCCACCTGGGAGAAGTTCTTTTTCTTGAAATTCGTGTTCAGGTCACGTGACACCTTCAGAAAGTGGGCATTTGAGTTGGTAAAAGTGGCCAGATTTATGTTGTTGTTGGTGCTGTATTTTTATTATTTTTTTCTTTTTTTGTTTTCGTTTTGATTATCATCGTCGTTATCATTATCATTATCAGTAGGGACTGGTGTTGTGGTTTAGTGGTAGTAATAGTATCATTATCATTATCATCATTTTGGATGTTTTTATCAATATCATTCTTATCATTTGGGATATTATTGTCAATATCATTATCATCATTATCCTTATTGTTATTACTGTCATTATACTTCTTATTATGATTGATGCTTTCAATATGAATGTAATTATCATTTGCATTAATATTAGTGTTGTTATTATTATGTTTGGTACCATTGTCATTATAATTATCATTTTTATCATTGGCATTACATATTGATTAACATTATCATCATCTTTATTTTCATTATTGTTATCATCCTTATCATCAACATTAGTATACCAATATCTTTATCAGTTTGATTAATTATTATTGTCACTATTATTATCATCATCATAATCATCATCAAGATCATCACCATTATCATTATCATCATTATCATAGGGAGAGGGAGAGAGAAAAAAAAAAAAAGAGAGAGAAAGAGAGACCTATCCAGGATATGTCTTAAGGTCAACCTCGAGTACGCACAGCTATTAGAAATATTAAAACATCACCCTGCTGCCGGGGACATGCTCTCAAAATGTCTCGCACATTTTCGGATAGCGTGCAGTCAGAGTAGCAAAGGTTCTCAAAGTGCGCTCCGCCAGTTACGATTAATCATTGTCAGACAGCGAAGAGACAGTGTTCGAATGCATTGTAAAACAGCGAAGAGACAGTGTTCGGATGCATTGTAAGACAGCGAAGAGACGGTGTTCGGATGCATTGTAAGACAGCGAAGAGACAGTGTTCGGATGCATTGTAAGACAGCGAAGAGACGGTGTTCGGATGCATTGTAAGACAGCGAAGAGACGGTGTTCGGATGCATTGTAAGGCAGCGAAGAGACGGTGTTCGGATGCATTGTTTGGCAGCGAAGAGACGGTGTTCGGATGCATTGTAAGGCAGCGAAGAGACGGTGTTCGGATGCATTGTTTGGCAGCGAAGAGACGGTGTTCGGATGCATTGTTAGACAGCGAAGAGACGGTGTTCGGATGCATTGTTTGGCAGCGAAGAGACGGTGTTCGGATGCATTGTTAGACAGCGAAGAGACGGTGTTCGGATGCATTGTAAGGCAGCGAAGAGACGGTGTTCGGATGCATTGTTAGACAGCGAAGAGACGGTGTTCGGATGCATTGTAAGGCGGCGAAGAGACGGTGTTCGGATGCATTGTAAGGCGGCGAAGAGACAGTGTTCGGATGCATTGTAGGGCGG
>NW_028234426.1:13556254-13559746 GCF_977035675.1 Penaeus japonicus | reverse complement strand
AAATTGCGCATATCAGATTGAGCTTCAAAGTTAAACAAACAAACAAACATACACACGCACAAAAAAAACACCTAACTAGAATTTTCAAAAGAGTCACCAGGGATTTCCAACAAAGACTGGCTTAGTCTTGACAAGCCTTTTACCTTCTAAATGTTTTCTTTGTTTGTCTTATTTGTTTTTTTTTCTTGTTTTCTTTGCCTCTCGTGCTTTGGCCTTTGTGGAAGTTGCTGTTTATGTATTTTTCTTTCTTTTCTTTCTTCTCGTTAATCGTCTATTTATCTCTTTCCTTCTCTCCCTTTGTTTATATTTTTCTTTCTTTCTTTCTCTGTCTGTCTCTGTCTGTGCTTCTCTCTCTCTTTATCTCTCCTTCACTCTCTCTCTGTCTTTCTCTCCCTCTCTCTCTCTCTCTCTCTCTCTCTCTCTCTCTCTCTCTCTCTCTCTCTCTCTCTCTCTCTCTCTCTCTCTCTCTCTCTCTCTCTCTCTCTCTCTCCTTCACTCTCTCTCTGTCTTCCTCTCTCTTTTCTCTCTCCTCTCTCACTCTATCCTTAGGTCTCTCCCTCTCTAATTATGTTTGCATGTGTGCGTGAATGTGTGTGTATGTGTGTGTGTGTGTGTGTGTGTGTGTGGGTGGGTGTGGGTGGGTGTGGGTGTGTGGGTGGGTGTGGGTGTGTGCATGTGAGAGTTTATCTTTGAGTGTGTGTGTGACCCTCCACATAGTTTTTTATTTTCGATAAGCGGAAAAGAGGCTGATATTGATGCAAATCCAAACATATCCTTCCAATCCAGTCCATAAGTCAGCCGAGCTCTTAGGCTTACCCTCTCTATCTTTTTCTCCTCTTCGCCCCCTCGCCCTTAACACTCAATCCTTCTCGCATTCTTTCATTCCACACTCCTTTCTACCCCTCTCACCTTACCCCCCCCCCCCCATACCACTTCTGCGAACCCTCCCTCCACACTCCCTATTCCTCCATGCCTTACCCTCCTCCTCCACACTCCCTATTCCTCCATGCCTTACCCTCCTCCTCCACCCTCCCTCCCCTTCGTCGTTTACTCCCCTTCCCTCTCCAAAATCCCATCTCTCGAACCCCCCTCCCTCCACATTCCCTCCTTTTCTTCGCGCTCTCCCTCACTACCCTCCATAATCCCTCTTCTTGCATTTTCTACCTCCACATTCCCTATTCCTCCATGCCATACCCTCCTCCTCTACAATCCCTCACCCCTCCCCGCCCCATCACCACCCCCTTAATCCCCCTCCTCTACAATCCCTCACCCCCCGCCCCATTACCACCCCCTTAATCCCCCTCCCCCAACCTTCCCCTTCCAGATACCCTGCCTTACGTCTTATATCACCCACCCCCACACTCCCCCTCTTCCCCCTCCTCATCCCCGACGGTTGTAACTCTGCAAGATCATGGCTTAGGAACATTGTTATTAACCTTGGCACAATGGCGCGCCAGACAATTTTAAAAAGAAGAGACAAAAGGGATTTGCTAATTCAAGGAGCCGATGAAAACGAGGTGCAAATCACCAGCGGTCGATTATTAAATTTCTTTCTATCCTTCTCTCTTTCTTTCTTTCTTTCTTTCCTTCTTTTTCTTGAAGAGGATATTTGTACGTACATATATGTATAAGATGGATTGGGTTTATGTGTACCTCGATCTGCTACAGTGTGTATGATCAGTATAGGTTTTAATCTGAAGATGTATCACTGTAACATAATTGCCTTGCATGTTTAATCAATCGCTGAAGAGAGATAGAGAGAGGAGAGGGTGGATAGAAATGAAGAGAGGGAGAGAGAGAGAGACAAAGGCAGAAGGAGATGGGGTGAGAGAGAGAGAGAGAGAGAGAAAGAGAGAGAGAGAGAGAGAGAGAGAGAGAGAGAGAGAGAGAGAGACGGAGAGAGAGATTGAGAGAGATAGATAAATAGATAGATAGATAGATAGAGAGAGAGAGAGAGAGAGAGAATGAGAGAGAGAGACGGAGAGAGAGAGATTGAGATAGATAGATAGATAGATAGATAGATAGAGAGAGAGAGAGAGAGAGACAGAGAGAGACGGAGAGAGAGAGATTGAGAGAGAGAGAGAGAGAGAGAATGAGAGAGAGAGAGAGAGAGACGGAGAGAGAGAGATTGCGATAGATAGATAGATAGTTGGACAGAGAGAGAGAGAGAGAGAGAGAGAGAGAGAGAGAGAGAGAGAGAAAGAAAGAGACAGAGAGAGAGAGAGAGACTCAATCAGCGGAAATATTCATCTGATGGAGCATAATCCCTTTAATATGCTAATCAGATTGTCGACTTAAACACGTCGCCATTTAAGATATTAATTTGAAAGGCAAATATTATATTCAAAAAGAAAAACATAAGATAATACGTCGAAATATGTATCAACAACGATAACATTCCCTAAGTAAAGGTTCCTTATCATGCCTTTGATATTATAGCAACAATACAAACTTATTTCAAGTTATCTTTCAAAACCACGAAATATCTAGTATACTTTAATATCATATTTCATTTTCTAAGTCTTTAATGTATGCAGACGAGGCCAAAAACACGTACACACAAATTAATTACGATTTAATAGCGTGACTGTCATATCAAATCGCATTTATGTCACTATCATAATCAAGGTATAACCAGATTCAAGATAATATCAATTTTCTTCATATTATTATTTTTTTCTCGTTTGAGTTTTAAGTTTGATCTAATTCATTCTCGCATTATCACGATCACAAAATGATAATTATTTGTGTGTTTGTAATCTCCTCAGATCTTGAAGTTGAACGGAAATGATTAACTTCCTCCCTGCAACTGCAAAGTAGGTTGAGAGGAACCGGGACTTCCTTCAGAGGAATTATTATGCAAAGAGATGCAATGAGAAGGAATTGTTGGTGATAGCAATATATGAGACAATAAGGATGAATAAGATTGAATAATGAAAATTGAAAGTTAACTTGAATTACGACACCGAGACAACAATAATAAAAAGAGAGGGAGAGATAAAACAAAGAAAGATTAAAAAGAGGATTTTTTAATGATAAGAATAAGCGTAACAAAGATAATAACAACAACAATGGTAATGATAATGATAATGATGAGAATTATAATGGTAAATATTTATCAAAATCATAATAATAATAACAACAATGATAATGACGATGATAATCATCATGATGATAACAATAAGAAACACAATAACAAAAACAACAAGAAATGATAATGATGATAATAATGAATAAATAATAGTAATAATAAAAGGACATCGAGAGGAACGAGTAAAGCGGGAAACACAACAACAGACGTAACAATGACAACAAAGTAACTCACAAGAATAAACAAAGAACAAATAAAAGAAATCAACCGAACAAATACCGAACAGGAACGAACGGAGAGAAAGAAGAAGAGAAAGAAAAAGAAAGAGAAAAAAAAGACGTGTTTTTCCTATTTCGAAAACCAATTAAAAGAAATCACCCATCCAATTGCAGCTTCTTGCT
>NW_028234426.1:13521537-13524037 GCF_977035675.1 Penaeus japonicus | reverse complement strand
TTCTTCCACACTGGAGATGAGTGAAGCTGGAGGCCGAGCGGGACACACAATCAAGATCGCCGCCACATCGAGAAAAGAGATGGTCGTCATTGTCTGACAAAAGAGGCCATGAACAACGACTCGGGCAACACCGCCACGCCCTCCAGCGACATGACACCAGGAGCGCCTTCGTTGTTCACGTCGATAACGACGGTCATCTCCCCAAGCGGTCTTCATTAAGCCTTCCTCATCGAACTAGGTCTGGCCCCACGACGAAGGAAAAGGAGAGAAGCGGCATTGATACAGACAACTTTCAACTACCAACTATCCAAGGTCGTCACGCGCCTTTTCACTGAAATGACCTGATATCTGAAGCAGACATAGCCCGCTCTATATCTCTTGTGTATTATGCCCTGATGAACCAGTAAAGCGAAAAGGCCTTCGGCATATTCGTGTGTTTTCCTGTTTCCCTTCATTATTTTGTTTTCAAATTGATCAGCATAAATCCTTCACGATTATCGCTCTACGAGGAATGTTCAACGATTATCGCTGCACGATGATAAAGGGTGTGCTGCTTTGCTCCGAGCGTCTGTGTCTATGCGATTTTCAACGATCCCACTTAATTTTTTTGTTAGTCACGTGGTGGAAGTGTCCCATGAAGGTAGTGTCGCGAAAAAATGGCTTCGAGCAAATTGAGTAGCAGTAAAATGTTGTTAATTAAATATTCTCTAGTTGAAGAGATGGAAAATGAAGACGTTCTTTTCCAAATGTAAAAGGGGAAAAGGGACAATAAAAATTTGATGTCCGAATTGAGGAATGAAGAGGAATCATTTCAGAAATTGATTGAAACCACATGGATCTTATCCTGTTCATCGGAAAACCTGGGAGCCAAGATAACGCAGACGCTCCTTCCAATTCAAATGCTCGTTTGCGATTGCGATTCTATTCACCCCCCCCCCTCACCCCCCAACACACACACACCCGTGCGACTATTCGGAGCCAGCGATGCTCGTTCGCGACTCTAGCGGCAGTCGCTCGCAGCAAAACGGACCCGTTCGAATGCAAAGAGCTGGTTCTCTAGACAATCGTTTGATGATCATCGTTGAGCGATAATTGCACTGTGCAAAACGTACCTTTAGACATGGTACCCTCTATACACTTGTACTTTTTGTACCTTCTGCACGGCACAGTATAAAAAGCTGTGCATATATATAAACATTTACATATGGAAGTCTCTGTGGATTTCTGAACGCATTTTTATGTAAATTGATATACGTCAATGCATATGAATATATATTGATATATAAAGTGTATATCTCTGCGGCATTGATAAGCTTGTGTGTATATTATGCTGTAATTAAATGTATTTAAGTAACGATAATCAAGCATAACATGGGACCTCATTTAAGATAGGTGAGCTTTAATATATATATATTTTTTTTTTCGATTTTTCCGATGTTCTTATGAACCGTACGTACGCTCGGAAATGTTCATAAAAAAAAAAATCGAAATAAAAATTAAATACAGACCCAAAATAATGACACACGAAGACCTGAGAAACAAAACGATAAGATAAAAAAAAGAGAGAACAAAGCCGGTGACAAACACATTTTCATCCCAATGATCATCCGGCTGTGTAAAAGTTGTTTTGACTTTCAACATTGAGATCTTCAACTCAGAGGATCGAAAGGGGATTACCCAGCCCCCCCCTCCCTACCCTGACTCTACCGTCACCCCTACCCCCTACCCCCCCTACCCCCTACCCCCCTACCTCCCCCCCCCCCACCTTCCACGATTCTAATTTCCTTTACAATTTGTTGCTAAAACGTGAATAACCCGTCCCTTAATAATTCATCTGTCTAAAAAGGAAAATTACATTTGTGGTTTCACGAGCGTTGGTGTGAGTGTTGTTGTTTTTTGAGAATAGTTAAAGGAGGATTTTTTTTTTTTTGTGACTTGAGTGTTAGATGATTGTCGAGGACTATAAGTCTTTTTTTGTCATTTTGTGTGTGTTTGTGTGCTTGTTTGTGTTTGTTTGTGCTTGTGTGCGTGTGTGTGTGTGTGTGTGTGTGTGTGTGTGTGTGTGTGTGTGTGCATATAGGCCATATGACATAAAACGCAGCCAAAATACTAATAGAAAATGTTAAACTGTGACGTTTCGAGTAACACTAAACTCATCATCATCAACTCTCTCTCTCTCTCTCTCTCTCTCTCTCTCTCTCTCTCTCTCTCTCTCTCTCTCTCTCTAACTCTCTTTCTGTTTCTCTCTCTCTCTCTCTCTCTCTCTCTCTCTCTCTCTCTCTCTCTCTCTCTCTCTCTCTCTCTCTCTCTCTCTCTCTCTCTCTCTCTCTCTCTCTCTCTCTCTCTCTCTCTCTCTTCCTCTCCCCCCCTCTCTCCCTCTCCCTCTCCTTCTCCCTCTCTCTCTCTCTCTCTCTCAACCATTCTCCCTCCCCCTCCCACTCGTTGAAGACAACAATGAAATCAAAACAATAGACTAAGCTTCCTAAATGCATCGTCAATA
>NW_028234426.1:13491537-13494037 GCF_977035675.1 Penaeus japonicus | reverse complement strand
CCTGTGCTTCTTGCCAGTCGCCAGCGAAATGCCGGGAGACGTGACAGGTCGCGGACACCTGCCTCGCCGTTCGTGACCTGAACAATAGACGGAGGACGAGCGAACCTTCATGTTGCATTTGGGGTTCGTTGGCTTGCACTTCGAGGCCGGGAACTGAGGCTTGGCTTGGGGGGCCAAAGGGAGGGGAAGGAATAAAGGTGAAGGCATACTGGGCCTGGCTTTTTATTCTCGGTTTTTGTGTCGCTGGATTAGTTTGTTTTTCTGAGACATGGCGTGTATAGGGAGGTAAAACAGCATCTCCGTAATTTATTACAATATTCATTTCATCCAAGCATCATCAATCTATATTTCATGGACTTGCCCTTCATATGATTGGAAAAAAGTGAACATATTAATCATCAAAGCTTTTCTGGAACCATTCGAACATTCATGTATGAGGTGTCCAAAGAACTTGCTATGTTGCTACAGATGTTGATTTCGGTTAGGAATCAGTCGTTGGTGTCATCTTGCAAATACAGTAGTGTTGCGGGATAGCTCTTCTTGCTGCTTTGTGCTATTTATAGAACTTCTCCAACTTTGAACAGGGCAGAAAATCTCTCTCTCTCTATTTCTCTCTCTCTCTCTCTCTCTCTCTCTCTCTCTCTCTCTCTCTCTCTCTCTCTCTCTCTCTCTCTCTCTCTCTCTCTCTCTCTCTCTCGCTCTCTCTCCATCTATCTATATACCTATCAATCTCTGCCATACATCAACACCCGACCAGTATGTGTACCTGTGTCTGCCCTTATACATATCTCTGCCTCTAAATGCATAATATACATTTACGCAATGCCATTACAATCACAAATGCAGTGCAAAAGCTGTCATTTTTTTCGCTGAGTATCATAGAGGGAGATAATCGTCTCATGATTATGCAAGCGAGGAAAATATGTAAACCATCCTGCTCTTCTCCTTCCCGATCAATCTCCATCCATTATCTCTTTCTCTCCCGCTCCTCCTTCTCTTCCTCCGCCATCTGCTTCGTATATTCCTCACTATCCTCTCTTTCCTCCTTTTCTTTACTTCTCTCCCTACTCTTCTTTTTCCTCCTCTTCTCCCTCTTCCCAATCAATGTTCTTCTTTTCTACCTTGTTCGTCCTCTTCATTTTTCTTTTCTCCCTCCATCTCCCTTCCCTATTTTTTTTTTTTTTTTCCTCCTTCTCTCTCTCCTCGGCCTCCTCCTCTTCCCCTTGCCCCTCCCTCTCCTCCTCCTCCTCCTCCTTTTCCTCACCTCACCCTCCTTCCTATTCTCCTCCTCCTCCTGTCTCTCCTCTTCCTCCTTTTCCTGACCCTCCTCCCCCTCCTCCTGTCCCCCACCCTACTTTCCTGTCCTCCTCCTTTTCCATCTTCCCCTCCCCCTCTTTCTCTTCCGCCCCCCACCCCCACCCCCTTTCCCTCACTCCCTCCCCACCCCATGACAGGCTCTCCAAAGGGCAGTGCAGAAAGGAGGCCATGAAGGTCGAGATGCGTATTTTGAGTATGAGTTAAGAGGGCCTCGGCAATCGATATAGCTTCGCCATTGCCTATGACGAGGAGTTCCTTTTCTTGAAGATGCTTTCGGTTCTTTCGTTTTCTCTTGTTGTTGTTTGTTTTTTTCGTTTGTTTGTTTGCTTGTCTGTTTAAATTGGTGTGTGATTTTGCGTGTTTTTGTGTGTGATTTTTGTCTATTTGTGTGTTTGCGTGGGTACATGCATATGTGCGTGTGTTATGAATATGTTTTTGCGCGGGTTTTTATTTTTGTATGTATAATGTATGTGCGCACATCTCTTTTTCACCCTTTTCTCAACCTGTCTAACTGCAGACTATCTAAGCACCCGTATGCCTACATCAATCTTGAGTCAATCAATCTCTTTATTTATCTCTATATCTGTACAACTTTTATCCTACTTGTCATTTACCAGCCCCTCCTCTGACGATGTGTATCGACCCAAGTCCTCAGTCGCACTTTATATATTTTAAATTTATCTAAAACTCGAAAGTTCAAAAGAAAACATAAAGAACATAATAGGAATAAAAAGCAAAAAAAATAGTTAAAGGCTTTGCTGTAACAATTTCCTTTCAGAGATTATTTTGATAAACTTCATCATTTTTCGGAAGAGAAATATTGAAGATATAAAATTCTTTCTTTTTACATCTATTTCTATACTTAATTATGTGATCATCTATTTGAGGTATATATAAATACACGAAAACACAAACACACACACACACACACAAACACACACACACACACACAAACATACACACACATGTATGTATACCCGAATGCATGCACATAGATCTGTAGGTATGATGAGCTCTTTTTCCTGGAAACGTTAGATTGCACAGATGCTCATGTGCAATGAAAGAGAGAACCTAAATGATAAATGTGGAATAGTGATCATTTTCCACATGTGGTAAAACAATTCCACCCATCCGCGCTTTATGGTTATATAATCACGAGGCGAGGATCTTGATATCACCCCCT
>NW_028234426.1:13466537-13474037 GCF_977035675.1 Penaeus japonicus | reverse complement strand
GAGGGAGAAAAAAAGAAAGAGAGAGAAAGAGGGGTGGAGGAAAAGAGAGTAAGTGTGAGAGAGGAAATGTATGTATTTCAAGAGTGTTGGTAAAAAAGAGAGGGAGTAAAAGAGCAGGAGAGAGAAAGGGGGCGGTGAGTTAGTAAGAGGAAATGGATGTGGAAGAGAAAGAGAGAGAGAGAGAGAGAGGGAGCAAGAAAGAGAAAGAGAGAAAGAGAGAGCGAGAGAGAGAGAGGGAGAGAGAGAGAGAGAGAGAGAGAGAGAGAGAGAGAGAGAGAGAGAGAGAGAGAGAGAGAGAGAGAGAGAGAGAGAGAGAGAGAGAGAGAGAGAGAGAGGGAGAGAGAGAGAGACAGGCAGACAGAGAGAGAGAGAAAGAGAGAGAGAGAGAGAGAGAGAGAGAGAGAGAGAGAGAGAGAGAGAGAGAGAGAGAGAGAGAGAGGAAGAGAGAGAAAGAGAGAGAGAGAGAAATAAAGAGCGAGAGAGAGAAAAAACGGGAAAGAAAGAGACAGAGGAGAGGGGGACAAAAAGAGAGGCGAGAGAGTGAAGAAGAAAGAAAGTGGATGCGAGAGAGTGAAGAAGAAAGAAAGTGGATGCGAGAGAGAGGGCAGTGTGTGTAGTAGGGGAGGGAGGGGAGGGGCCAGGGGGACCAAGGGGGTAACGGTAGACGGGTAACGCTAGGTTGGGCAGAAGGTAATTGATCGATTGGGTTCGTAATCAGTCACTTGATTACGAGGAACCGCCAACGCTCCTAATTTTCGTCTTGATACGGCGAGAACAAGCAGATGATAGAGTCATAGGGAGTGTGTGTGTGTGTGTGTGTGTGTGTGTGTGTGTGTGTGTGTGTGTGTGTGTGTGTGTGGTGTGTGTGTGTGTGTGTGTGTGGTGTGTGTGTGTGTGTGTGTGTGTGTGTGTGTGTGTGTGTGTGTGTGGTGTGTGTGTGTGTGTGTGTGTGTGTGTGTGTGTGTGTGTGTGTGTGTGTGTGTGTGTGTGTGTGTGTGTGTGTGTGTGAGGTGTGTGTTTGTCTGCTTTGTATGTGTTTGTGTGTGTTTCTAATTTTTTTGGGTGTTTGTGTTTGTCTGTTTTCTATGTATTAGTAAGGCAAGGGGGAGAGGGGTTATGTGTGTGTTTCTCTGTATTTGTCCGTAAATAAAAACTATTTACAGACATTTTATGCTTCATAAAGCTCCTATATTTACTCTTTAAATGAGTAAATATGTATATATATACCTGTTTGTATACATAGTGTGCCTCTGATCTCTTTACCTCTCGTTTCATTTAATTTGTCTCTCTCTCTCTCTTTTTTCGTCTTCATCATCTTCATTTCTTTTTCTTCTTCTTCTTTATGTTTATTTTTTTTCTTCCTTTTCCTCTTTCTCTTTCTCTTTTTCTTTTTCCTCAACTTCTACTTTTTCTTCATGTTCTTCCTTTTTTCCTTCTTCCTCTTCTTCTACCTTCTTGTTGTTGTTCATCTTATTATTATTATCATCATTATTATAATCATTTTTATCATTCTCATTCTCATTATCGTTATTGTTATCATTATCGTTATCATCATTATTATTATTATTATTATTATCATTATCATTATTATCATTATTATTATTAATTATCATTATCATTATTATTATTGTTAATATTATTATTATCATCATTATTATTATCATCATCATAATTATTATCATTATCATCATCATTATTATCATTATAATTATTATTAATGATGTTATCATTATCATCTTTATTATCAGTATCATCCTTATCATTATTATCATTATCATCATCATTATCATCATTATCATCATCATTATTATTATTGTTGTTGTTGTTGTTGTTGTTGTTGTTATTATCTTTATTATCATCATCGTTATTATCATCATAGTTATTATTATCATTAATAATGTTATCATTATCACCTTTATTATCAATATCATCATTATCATTGTCATTGTTACTATCAACATTTTTTAGTATCATTATCATCATGAGTCCTCTTTTTCTTCTTCTCTTTTTTCCTACTCCTCCCCTCCTCCTCTTCCTCCTCCTCTTCCTCCTCCTATCCCTCCTCCTACCCCTCCTCCTACTACCCCTCCTCCTCCTCCTCCTCTTCCTACTCCTCGTCCTCTCCTCCTCTTTCTAATCCTTCTCCTATTCCTCCTCCTCCTCCCCCTCCTCCTCCTCCCCCTCTTCCTCCCCTTCCTCTTCCTCTTTTTCCTCCTCTTTCTTCGTCTCCTTCTCTTCCTCCTCCTTCAACTCTTACTCCCCCTCTTCTCCTCTTCCTCTTCCCCCTACTCCTCCTCCTCCATATCCCCCTCCTCATCCTCCACTTCTTCTTCCTCTCCTCTTACTTCCTCTTTCTCTCCTCTTACTTCCTCTTTCTCTCCCAAATGAATGTACGTATAAAGTTTCCACAAAAGATGAATAAATAAAATCTCGTTCCATGATTTTCCAAAAGTTCTAGGTAATTCATAGAGAAAATAGAATAAATTAATGAATGAAAATGAAAGTTTTAGGTAATTCATCGACATATTAAAATGAATTAATGAATGAAAATGAATGAATAGAAGAAATTAATGAAGACTTGAAAGACTGACATACTATACGATAGATTTGACACGTAAATTAGAACCAAATGTAAGATTTTTTTTTCTGTTCGTTTATATTTTGTTTTTATATTCTCAAGCTAAAGGTTCTGAATTTTTTTGTTTTTGTTTTTGTTTGTTGATGCAATCGTTTCTCATGATAATAATGGCAGATGCAATGACAGACGATTCTCGGTAGTAATTCTGATGATAATGATTATAATTATGTTGATAATAATGATGATATGAATGATAGTGATAATGATAAGAATCATAACAACAATGAGGATGATCATGGAATGTCAGTAATGATAATAATAATGATGATGATATTTATATTGTTAATAATAATGGTAATGGTAATTATAGTAATGGCGATGATGATAATCATAATAATAGAGATGATAATTATAATCTTAGTAATAATGATAATTATGATGATGATAATGATAATGACAATAATGATTATAATAGTAATGATGATAATGATAATAAAGATAATGCCAATAAAGACAATAATAATGATAATAAAATTGATGATAACCTTAATAGTGATAACCATTTAAACAAAAATAATGATGTTAATGATCATAATTATATCAATAACTAATTATAAGTACAACAAGAAAACAGCAACATAAAAAAATGACAAGGAGAAGAGAAATTCCAAAGGAGTAAATCTTACACGAGTTCATTTTTAATAAAAGCTTCCCTCGCAAAACTTGCCAAGGGCTTGTCGCTCCGGGCCCCTGCGACGAGAACCTCATAAAGCACGTATTAACAGCGCTTATTTCGCATATGTGTGAGTATTTGTATATATGTATATATGTATATATATATATATATATATATATATATATATATATATATATATATATATATGTATGTATGTATGTATGTATGTATATACACACTCACACAGATATATACACATATACTGTGGGCATTGTCTGGAGGTGCTACTACAATATCTAGTAAAATTAAGTGGTTTGAGTATAAATTTTGTGGAGATTTATGATTTGATGATTGAAGAACGGAAATCCGATAACTGAAAACAAAATATAAAGAAAAGATTTAATGAAAATAATAAAGGAAAACCATTTAAAAGGAATCACCCAATAAGAGCCTAAGGGCGACTGGCTGGTCGACCACATCCTTTGCCTTCTCTCGCGTCAGGCTCCTACAACTCGAGGCGCGTCGCTGGCTGCCCTCGGGGTAGGCTGCGAGCCGCGCCTTTAGGCCTACCGGGTGGCAGATGTGGTCACGGCTGGAGGATATGTGAAGTGGGAGGGGGGGGTGGGGAGGGGGAAATTTTAAGCAGTGGAAATTCTTTTTTATATACACACTTCTTTTTATCTCTTAGTCTCTCCATATGTCTTTCTTTCTCTCACATGTCTTTCTCTCTCTCGTTCTCTCTCTCACATGTCTTTCTCTCTCTCTCTCTCTCTCTCTCTCTCTCTCTCTCTCTCTCTCTCTCTCTCTCTCTCTCTCTCTCTCTCTCTCTCTCTCTCTCTCTCTCTCTTTCTCTCTCTCTTTCTCTCCCTCTCTCTTTCTACCTCTGTATGTGTGTATATCTTCCTCTCTCTCTTGTACTTTACGTCGATACACAATCTTTTCCAACGAAATCTAGGGCTGCATTCCACAGCAGATCCTCTTTAACTCTCCTTTTTACACCTCTCGCTCATCATCACCTGAGTGTGACTTGCGTAGGCGTCTGACAGCTATTCATTATCTACAATTCATTTCCTCAATCAAATGAAAGTCAGTCCCTCAGTCACTGTGTTGATGATGACATTTGTAATTATGATGATGCTACAGCTTATAGCTTGTATTATCATTGCTGTGATTATCAGAATTATTATCATTACTGTTTTATCATTATTACTAGAGGAAGAAGAAAGGATGATGATAAGAATAAAAAAATGATAAATTTAAAGCGGGACTGATATATATAGACATAGATAGAAATGGATGGACAAACACACACACACACACACACACAGAGAGAGAGAGAGAGAGAGAGAGAGAGAGAGAGAGAGAGAGAGAGAGAGAGAGAGAGAGAGAGAGAGAGAGAGAGAGAGAGAGAGAGAGAGAGAGAAGAGAGGAGAGAGAAGGGAGAAGAGAGAGAAGAGAGAGAGAAAGCATCACCAACTACAAAAGCATTGGTACCTAACAGCCACAGACAGACACCCAAAAAGATGAAGAGATAGACAAACACGAGGAGAGAGAAGAAGAAGAAAAAGAGAGAGAGAGAGAGAGAGAGAGAGAGAGAGAGAGAGAGAGAGAGAGAGAGAGAGAGAGAGAGAGAGAGAGAGAGAGAGAGGAGAAGAGGAAGAGGAGAGAGAGAAGAGAGAGAGAGTAGGAGAGATAGAAGCGAAGGAGAGAGAGAGACAGAGATAGACAAACACGAGAGAGAAGAAGAAAAAAGAGAGAGAGAGAGAGAGAGAGAGAGAGAGAGAGAGAGAGAGAGAGAGACCAGAGTAGGAGAGATCACCGAAGCGAAGGCGTCGAGACTTGAGCCTAGAGCAGCATCTCACCCCCATTTGATTTTCCCGTTCGTGGCGCCTCAGGTTGCCGAAGGGGAAAGCAATACATCTTGGCCTCGGCGCCGTGACGGATGTAGGCCTAAGCTTGATGGGCTTAACTTCGTTCTTCGATGGATTGGTACGAAGTCTGATAGGATTTTAATTTCGATTTCTTATGTTGTAATTGAGTGTTCATCGACCGTTATTTTTATAGTTGTTGTCCTTATCATTCTTATCACTCTTATTGATTGTCATTATTATCATCCTTGTTATTATCATTATCCTCCTAATCATCACCATTATCATTATTATTGTCTTAATAATGATCATAATTATTTTTATCACTACATTTTATCATATTTTTTTAGCAGTATCAGAATCATTATTATTATCATCTTGATTATCATAGTTATTATTATTGTTACCATTGTCATCATTAATGTTACTGTTATCCTTATCATGGGTATCTTTATCATTATTATCATTATCACCATTATTATAATCCTCATTATAACTATTAGCCTCATTGTCACTATCATCATTATCACCATTTCTGTTATTGATGTTGTTGTTGTTGTCATGATTGTAATCATTATCACTAACATTGTCATCATAAATGACATCATTATCATTATTGTTATTACTATCATTACAATTATCATTTTTATCATATTGATTATAATTGTTATCATTGTTATTATTATTATTATTATCATTATTTCTATCCTTATCATTATCATCTTCATTATCAGTTTTATCATCATTTCATTATCATTATTTTCATCCTTTTTATCTTTGTTGTTGTTGTTATTATTGTGGTAGTCGTTATAATTACTATTGTAATCATTATCATGATTATGAACGTTTCCATCCTTGTTATTATCATTCCTATCATTATTGTTCACCATCCTTATCATCACAGATATAAATTCCATAATGTCTGAGTGTATAATTCTTATCTTTGTGTAACGTAATATCGCCTTTTTCCTCGGGTTCTTATCGTGTATCTAAAATTTATTTCTAAGTCAAAGTATATTCAAAGTAAAGCTACGTTTCCAGGGATAAGATAATATATTTTTTTCTTTTTTAAAAAACAAGCACAACAAAACCCATGATATTGCATGATTTACGCATGCGCATGCATTTGTCTTAGTGGGAGTGTGTGTGTGTGTGTTTGTACGTGTGTATGCGTGAGTTGTAACCAGGAAATTATGGCTATTCTAGTGTTTGATATCATTTTACATAGGTGAAATGATTCAGTAGTGCTGTATGATGAGCAAATTAGTTAGGTAAGTTTAATCAATTCGTTTTAATCGTTATTATGTTGAAATCACTTATGTATAATCAGCTTATATAGTGAAATATGGATGGGTCACCCCGTAGACTTTTCAAAAAGCCTAACTGTCTTTTAGTAAATAATACTAAATATATCTAATAATTATGAGCGTCGATGATAATGAACTCTAATAGAAATAATAACAAATAAACATAAAGAAACAATTTGAAAATCCAATGTTTCCATTTATCATATCACGGACAGTCTGTTTGTGTTGCTAATCATTCTCTTTACAAATTTCTCGTTAATATATTTTTCTCTTCGTCACCTTTCTTTCTGTTATCGATCCTCTTATATTTCTTTCTATACCGACACTATATCTAATTGATTTTGATGATTACATAGGTATTGTCTTCTTTTATGATATTGTCCATTTTCTATCCTGCTTTCATCTCGTTCGCGACAATATGTGGTTCAAACATTCATATCTATCATTCTTCTCATTTTTCTTTGTTTCTCAATCTCCCTACTTTGTCGTTTTTATATTAGTTCTCTTTATTTATCCTCTCCTTCCTTTCTCCCTTTATTAGTAACGTTTGAAGCACGTGTTTTCTTTTTCTTTCTTTCCACTTTATCACTCTCTCTTCCACCTCTTCTTCCTCCTAATTTTCTTCTCCTTCCTTCCTCCTCCTCTGTCCACTGCCTCTTCCTCCTTTTCCTTTTCTTCTTTTCCTCCGTCTTCCGCGTTTCTATGATCATTTAATTGTAGTCTCTGCATTACAAGTTGATGAGTGCTTGTTTGCGTTTTTATATTCTTCTTTTTTCTCTCTCCTCTTCTCTGTGTTACATTTCACATGACTTCATTTTGTTTATTTTGATCAACTTTATCATTACTCTGTCCCTATGTCTTTCTCTTGCCTTCTGTGTTTACGTGTCTGGCTACATGTTTGTGCACATCTGTACATATATGCAGTAAGAAACCAGTGAAAATTGGAAAGTAAGTAAAGTAAAGAAGTCAGACGTGAAGTAAGAGTGAAGTAAAATCAAAGTCAAGTCAAGCAAAGAGCAGTAAACTAAAGTAAAGTGAAGTTGAACCGAAAGAAAAGTAAAGTAGAGTGAA
>NW_028234426.1:13441537-13444037 GCF_977035675.1 Penaeus japonicus | reverse complement strand
GCTCAAATCACAGTCTTGGAATCCCTGTGGAAATGATCAGCGTCAAATCTCTTTCTGTGATAAGGGCAGGTCGTCCGAAATCTGAACACCGATTGAGATGAAATACGAGTGACAAAAAATGATGATTATCGTGAGAAAATCGTCAACGGAAGTCATGTCACTTTTGTTATTGTTAAATTTGTTTGTTTGTTTGTTTGTTGTTTTATTGATTATTGGTCTTTTTCTCCTTCTTTTTCTTATATATATATATATATATATATATATATATATATATATATATATATATATATATATATATATATGTATATATATATTTTATCATTTACTTCTCTCTTCTTCCTTTTCGACTCCTTCTTCTTTTGCTTATTTTTCTTTTCTTTCTTTTTAGATCACCCTCTTGCCCCATTCTTTCATTTCTCTCTTCTTCCTCCTCCTCCTCCTCCCCCTCCTCTTCTTCCTCCTCTTCCTCCTCCTCCTTCCTCTTCTCCTCCTCCTCCTTCTTCTTCTCCTTTTTTTTCTACTTCTACTTCTACTTCTTCTTCTTCTTCTTCTCCTACTACTTATTCTACTTCTACTTCTACTTCTTCTTCTTCTCCATCTTCTTCTTCTTCTTCTCCTTCTTCTTCTTCTTCTTCTTCTACTACTACTTCTTCTTTTGCTCCTCCTCCTCCTCCTCCTCCTCCTCCTCCTCCTCCTCCTCCTCCTCCTCCTCCTCCTCCTCCTCCTCCTCCTCCTCCTCCTCCTCCTCCTCCTCCTCCTCCTCCTCCTCCTCCTCCTCCTCCTTCCTCCTGTACCTCCGTAATACCTTTCAACTCCTTCCTTTTCCTCCCTTTCCTTCTTTCCTTCCAAACCGGTAAGAGGTCCGATATCTTGACATTTACCGCACTTTCGGATAAATTTACAACTGGTTTACGGGACACGCAAAATCTGAAAGTTCTCCTCAATATATATATACCTAGATCCTATGCTCCATGTTGATGGAAATGAGATCAAAGCAATGTTCATAATATACAAAAATAAGAAAGGAAGTGGGAGGACTTTTTGGATTTTGTTATTATCTTTTTTCTTCTTCTTTTTTTTGCGAGACGGGACGAAAGAAACGTAAAAATTGATTAAGGTGATTTTAAAATGTTCCTCAAAAGGGGCGTTTATCAGGGGAATAAAGGCGTGGTTTAATTACCGGCTTAAGCGTTGACTGAAACCCCAAGACATTTTTTTTTTTTTTTTTTTGAGCATGATGGACAAGGCATGATTTTAGTTTTATTAAGATATTACTCGAACGATGAAAACAAAACAAACAAAAAACAGTTAAATTAATTATCAACAATAATCATAAAACAGAAAAGTAAGAAAGAGTGATAGAAATATCTCATGCAGATTATAAATAAAAATAGATACCAGGCGCAAATATAACATATCACAAGAATAACACGCAGCTTATGTAAAACACCTATAGATACACCTATGCTGCAAGACCTAAATAATAATAAAAAAAAAATAATAATTATTAAAAAACACCAATATAACATGAGTGACGACATGAAACAACCCTTAGGCAACTACCTGGTCTAGAGGGCGCTGATAACTTAATCCGATCAGGTGTACATTTAGCCATAATATCCCTTTCTATTCTGTAACATTGAATTATCTGCACATTATCTTAAAGTGGAACCCATAACACCTGTCCTTTGATGTCCTTTATTGACTGATACTTCCTCAAAACTCTTGTGTCGGGTGCAAAGCAAAACAAATTGTTTGCAAAGAGATTTTGAAAAAAAAAAAAAATGCGAAGTGACTCTGTATAGATCTGTTTCAAAACCATTCTGGATAAATTTGTTGCAAAATAATTTTGGAAAAAAAATTTCTGCAAAGTGATTCTGGATAAATTTGTTGCAAGTCTATTTTGGCCGAAATTGTTGCAAAGCTATTCTGGATACATTTGTTGCAAACTGATTTTGGATAAATTAATTGCAAAACGATTGTGGTTAAATTTGTTGCAAAGCAATTCAGAATAGATTTATTGCAAAGGGATTCTGGATAAATGTGCTGCAAATGGATCTTGGATGAATGTGTTGCAAAGCTACTCAAGATAAATTTATTGCAAAGCGATTCAGAGCGTTACAAAGTAATTCTGTATCCGTTTATTGCAAAGCAATTCTGGAAATGTGTAGATAAATATGTAAATGAATGAATAAGCCAACACATCCGGAAAGAAAATGCAAACAAGAAATATAAACACGAAGAAAAGCGAGTCGAAATATTCCTGTTTCGGAAATCACATTTTGAGGGATGTAAAATAGTTATCTTTTTTTCTTTCCTGATTGCTGTCCCTTCCCTCTTTCTGCTTCCGTTTGGTTTCCTTTCTGCTTTTCTCTTTTATTCTTAACCGGTGTTCCCATTTGCCTTTTCTTGTGACATGTTTCTAATTCTCTCTTTCTCTTTCTCTCTCTCTCTCTCTCTCTCTCTCTCTCTCTCTCTCTCTCTCTCTCTCTCTCTCTCT
>NW_028234426.1:13396537-13401537 GCF_977035675.1 Penaeus japonicus | reverse complement strand
GAGAGAGAGAGAGAGAGAGAGAGAGAGAGAGAGAGAGAGAGAGAGAGAGAGAGAGAGAGTAAGAGAGTGATCGAGAGACGGGGGAACGAGAGACAGTGACAAAAGGAGAAAGAGAAACAAAGAAAGAAAGTTAGAGAGAGAGAGAGAAGGAGAAAGAGGAAGAGAGAGAGGGGGGAGGGAGAGAGAGACAGAATAACCTACAAAAAGCCATAAGCAAGAAAGAATGATGATATAAAAGGAAAGTTGTAGCAAGTCCTTCAAAACAAAATATTTCACATTTTCCTTCGTTTGTAGAATATCATTCCTTTCTCAAAACCCCCGAAGGATGCAGGACTATGGCGATAACCAGTTCTTTTCATTCATTTTTGTTTTCTTTACTCATATTCTTTTCGATGTCTTTCCGTATTGTATTTTCTATTCTCTTTATCTTCCATTGTCTGTTTTCTATTCATTCGTTATCGCTGTTTTGTTTCATTTCCTTGTTGCACTTATTTTGTCTTTATTCTCTTCCGTTTTACTAACCATCTTTTTGTCGATTTTAATCTTTCTCTCTCTCCCTCTCTCTGTGTGTCTATGTATCCATTAGCCTCTCCATCTCTCTGTCTCTCTCACTCTCTTATTCTCTCTCTCTCTCACTGTCTATCCATTAACCTCTCCATCTTTCTGCCTCTCTCACTCACTCTCTTATTCTCTCTCTCTTCTTCTTCTTCTTCTCTCTCTCTCTCTCTCTCTCTCTCTCTCTCTCTCTCTCTCTCTCTCTCTCTCTCTCTCTCTCTCTCTCTCTCTCTCTCTCTCTCTCTCTCTCTCTCTCTCTCTCTCTCTCTCTCTCTCTCTCTCTCTCTCTCTCTCTCTCTCTCTCTCTCTCTCTCTCTCTATCACACATCCCTCTCCCTCTCTCATTCTCTCTTTTTTTCTCATTTCCTTTCTCTCTCTCTCACTCTCTTATTCTCTCTCTCTTCTTCTTCTTCTTCTCTCTCTCTCTCTCTCTCTCTCTCTCTCTCTCTCTCTCTCTCTCTCTCTCTCTCCTCTCTCCTCTTCTCTCTCTCTCTCTCTCTCTCTCTCTCTCTCTCTCTCTCTCTCTCTCTCTCTCTCTCTCTCTCTCTCTCTCTCTCTCTCTCTCTCTCTCTCTCTCTCTCTCTCTGTCTCTCTGTCTCTCTGTCTCTCTCTCTCTCTCTCTCTCTCTCTCTCTCTCTCTCTCTCTCTCTCTCTCTCTCTCTCTCTCTCTTTGTATATATTGTGTATATATATATTTTATATATATATATATATATATATATATATATATATATATATATATATATATATATATATATATATATATATATATATATATATATATATCCATCTATCTATCTATCTATATTACTCTATTACTCTCTTATGCTCTCACTCTCTTACGCTTTCACTCTCTTGCTCTCTAACTCTCTTACTTTCTCACTATCTTACTCATTCTCTCCCCTATCAATCTCTCTCTATCGACCATCCCATCTATCCATCGACTCATCTACCTACTTCCCTTCTATCCCCATTTTCATCTCCCTCCTAGCGACGAGGGAGGGAGGCTGGCCGAGACCCGTAGGCTGAGAGTCGCCGTCGCTTAGGGGCGTCACAGCTTCCAAAGGAGGGGCGTTACGGTGAAAAAACATACCTTGTGACGCCAAAGAGGGGAGGAGAGGGGGAGGGGGAGGGGGAGGATTGGGATGGGAAGGGCAAGAGGGGGATGGGGACGATGAATAGGGAGGATAGGGAGGTAGGAAGGATAAGGAGAAAGGAAAAGAAGGGAGAAGGGGGTCTGGCAAAAGAGGAGGAGGATCAAGAGAAGAGGGGAACGGGAGAAGGAGGATAGAAGAAGAAGAGGGGAGCGTGGAGGATAGGGAAGGGGCGAAGTGGGATGGAGGCGGAGGGGGATGAGGGGACAAGAGAGGGGAGCGGGAGCAAGGAGAAAGACGGAGACGGGTTGGGGAATAGAGAAGAGGGAGAGGAAGAAGGAGGAGGGGAGGCAGAAGTCACGTGGGGAAAAGGGTGAGGGGGAGATAGTGGGTGGAGGTAGAGGGGAGGAAGATGGATAGGGAAGAGGGGGAAGGAGAAGAGGGGAGATAGAGGGAAACATGGAGTAGGTGAAATGGGGAAAGGATCAAGAGGGAGGGCTGGAGAGAGGAGAGAGGGGAGAGGGGGAGCGAAAGAGAGAGGGAGAAGTAGAAGTGAGGCAGATAGAATTAGAAGAAATGGGAGAAGGAGTGGATGAAGAATTAATAAAGGGAGAGGGGTGATAAGAAAGGAGAAAAGGGAAAGAGAAACACGGAGAGAGAGAGAGAGAAGAAAGAAAAGAAGCACCTCTCCTCCTCTCATTCTAATCCTATCCCCCTCCCTTCCTTATACCCCCTCCCCCTCCCCTAGAAACCTATCTCCCTCGTTACCCCTTGTTAAGGCAAAACTTTATATGTACGGCGAAAAGAAGGGGGGGGTGGAGGGGAGGAGGGGAGAAGAGGAGGAGGAGGAGGATAAAGGGCAAGAGTTGGAAAGGGAGAGGAGGAGGAGGAGGATAAAGGGCAAGAGTCGGAGGAAGAGGAAGGGAAACGAAAGGGAGAGGAGGAGAAAGGGAATAAGAGGAGGAGGAAGAGGAGAAAGAGAGTAAGAGAAGGAGGAAGAGGAGAAAGGAAAGGGGGAGGAGGAGAAGAAAGGAGGAGGGTTGAGGATCGAAGAAGGTAGGAAAGTCTATAAGGGGGTAGACTGTGGGGGAGGAAGAGGGAGGGGACACAGGAAGGCTAAGGATAGGGGGAGGGGAAGAGGTGGTGATGACGGTGCCCTGGTTAGCGGCGGATTTTGGGGGGGGGGGGGGGGGGGGTTATTTTAAGGAAGGAAACAGCATGGTTGGGTGGGGGTGGGGGTGGGGGTTGGGGTCTTAACGAGGGAGGGAAATCCTGGGCGTAATTTCTAGGCTATTGTGAGACGCGTTTATTCATGTTTTCGATGCGGTTTGTATTGTGCGGATGTGGGAATTAGGGTGGGTGGGGGGTGGGGGTGTTGGGAGGGGAGGGAAGGGGGGAGGAGTGTGAGGGGATACAATAAAGTGTGGGGGGGGGAGTTGGGTATGTAAGAGGGAGGGGGTTGTGTGTGTGCGTGTATGTGTGTGTGTGTCTGTATGTGTATGTGTGTGTTTGTGTTTGTGTGTGTGTGTTTGTGTGTGTGTGTGTGTGTGTGTGTGTGTGTGTGTGTGTGTGTGTGTGTGTGTGTGTGTGTGTGTGTGTGTGTGTGTGTGTGTGTGTAAGTATGAGGACTGTTAGTAGGGAGAATCAGATGCAGAGACATAAACACACGAAGTTAATCAAGCAAGGAATATGAACAAATGAATACAAAGAATTAACCAAAAGAACGCAGATTCCTCGCGGTAGAATACACCGAAAATTCCAGGGAAAAAGTTTTCAAAATGTAGGGGGGAGAAACACCGAACTATTTTCAGAGCAAACATGAGGAAAAGATCTCGGTATAGGTAAGTTGTAACATCGTGTACTCTGCTCTTTTTGGTTGATAACTTTTCCGTGGAGTGTTTATTCTCGCTGAAGATGTGTGTACCATTTCAAAAGTTTTCCCTTTCTAGGCCTATGATCATTCTTCCTCCTCTACTTGTCTTGGCCGTTTGTTTGTTTTATGTTTGATTTGCTTTCGTTTTGTGTTTGTTTGTTTTTAACGATTTATCTTTTTGTTTTATTATCCATCTTTCTTCCTAATTTCTCTACTTCAGAATAATCGTGTCGCTCCCGCGTCCCACTACGACCAGGAGTGGCGACCTTACCTTGCATCCTCGGCGCGGGTGAAGAGAACCACCGCCCTCGCCGTGGGCTTCTTCAGGAGGCTCATGACGATGTCCTCGTAGAGGCGGTGGTCGGCGTTGTGCGGGATCTTCTCCGAGACGGCGATGCAGATGTTCCTCGCGCCCGCCAGGTTGTGGATGACCTCGATGCCGAACTCGCCGTAGGAGCCCTCGGAGTAGATGGTGGAGATGTAGGACCAGTTGAAGAGCTGCATCACGTCCATCATCGCCATGGCCTGGAAGGTGTCCGGCGGGACCGTCCGCGCGAAGAACTCGTAGCGGTCCTTGTCCGAGAGCGCCCTGGCGGTGGAGGCGGGGCTCACCTGCGGGATGTGGAACAGGCGGAACAGGTTGGCCACCTGGAGGCTCACGGAGGAGTAGGAGCCGCCGACGACGCCGCGCACCGGCTTGGCTCGGTACTTGACCCGTGGCTCCTTCCCGTCCGAGCACTCTAGTCCCGAGGTATCCAGCGCGTCCAGCGACACTCGGATGAATTCCAGCGATTGGTTGAGGGCGTACGTGTCCCTAGAGCAGGTGTCGAGGATGTGGACGCCCAGCGTGATGTTCGGCAGGAGCTTGGGGTCCTTGTTGATCAGATCAACCGCGTACAGCATCGCCTCCAAGCGCTGCAGGCCGCGGTCGTACACGGCGGACGAGCATGGCGTCTTGTCCCCCTTCTCATGCACGGGGAAGAGCCCCCCCAGAATGAGGTCACCGTCCAGCTGCACCCCGGTGGCCGCGACCTCCGACCTGATCTGACCCATGAACAGCGCGACGGACGCTAGCCAAGATATCCAAGCCCATGCCAGAACTGTCGCCTCCACCCTCCTGTGGGCAGACATCTTCCTGGGGTCGGGTCACCGCACGGGTCTCGCACGTCTTGGCCGCCTGGCGAAAACCTGGAACGAGAGAGAGATTGCTGTTGAGGCGTTTTCCTTTCTTCTCCAAGACGAGAGATGACCTGTACAAAAACATCATTATCTATGTATGTTATTTTCTAACAAGTATATGTAGTGGGGGATATCTAAAGCTTGCAGCAAATAGATGCACTGCAATATATTTAATGTTGTATATACAGTGTATTCAGTATGATGCTTCTCTTATTATTTCCTCGCATGTGTCAACATGGATAGAAATGTTCAGCAACTCAAAGTCGAGAGATACAACAACCGCAAAGAATTCCAAGTCG
>NW_028234426.1:13369037-13371537 GCF_977035675.1 Penaeus japonicus | reverse complement strand
TATAGAGAATAACCAGTATAACAGTATAACTCATGGAATGAAGTTGTTGTTTTTTTATTTGTTCAGCGGGCAATCTTGCTGACCTGAGTTCAGATCCTGCACCGCCCTTCCTTGCAAACAGGACACAACTTAGGACCATAGTTAACAGGTAGCACAAGAGTCACAAGAACCTCGTCCCTAAAATCTAAATAATCATTTTTAATATAATTTACTCCCCAAAGCCCTTCCTCCCTTGTCATCTAACCCTAGAATAGAAAGAGAATAACATGCATTTAATCCTATTCACAAATACAAGAATTACATCAACCGAGTCATATTCAGCGCGTACGTTCCGTGAAACATGAAACGAAACATTTATAATTTCTAGAAGACGCATTTGCTCGAAGTCTTTTTCTTCCAATGGTGAAATATTTGACCTAGGCGATGACGTTGAAGTAGCTTTGTCGAGCGGGAAAGGATTTGTAGCGATTCCGGACGATAAAGCAAGAATCCATCAGCGTCATAACCTGAACCCAGCCATTCACAACAGTTTTGCTCGTGAGTTTTGCATTTGAATTAATGTATGCAAAAGATGTTACTGAAACGGCTGTAGAATACTTTAACAGGGTTATGGAAAACCCAGGAAATGGATGGACGCCAAAGTCATATAATTCTAAGATAAAATTAAAGGTAGACTAGTGATTGCCACTTACGATACAGCGTGAAACAGGTGCTAGTGGATATCAGATATTTATATCAGCTGAGACAAAAAGAAGACCTGAGTAAGCTTTGTTATGATTCGGAATTATTGAAGATGCTGAAAGTGCGAGTAACAGCCACAGCCAATCTTTCTTTCCTTATTTAATGCGTTAGGTGAAAGAACAGTAGCGTGCATTGATTCCCCTGACTCATTTAAATAAGATAAGCATTTCCTTCCTCAATTATTTTGTTGTCTGCATTACTTGCATTTTTCGTTAGTAAGTTTTGTACTAAAACAAGGTGCATTGTGTTTGTATTTCGAAGGATGATAATTCGTAACCATTTGTTTTATCGCCAGGTTAAGGGGCAGACGTACATCTTTAAAGCAACATTTTAAGAATCTGTGTCTTACTATATTTGATAAATTTGTCTTCGCTGCGCACTTTGCAAACATTCTAGGTTGATTCCAAACTCTCGTTCACTCTACCCACTGCCCCTACCTCCCCTCAGCCCCCCCCTAACCCTTCCTCCTCTCATCTAACCTCCCTTGCCCCCATCCTTCCCCTTCGTTCTCTCTCTTCTATCCTCCGCTATCCCAGCATCCCAACACTCCTTCCCCTTTGCCAATCTCCTGCATCTATCCCACCCTTTCCTCCTCTCACGTAACCACCCCTGTCCCAGCATTCCGACCTTTCTTCCTCTGTCTTCTACCTTCCTCCATACCTCTTTTCCAACCCATATTCCTTTTTCTTCCAACCTCCTTCACCACCCCATCCCAAACTCTCCTCCACTCTTTTATCCATCCCTAGTACCCTAACCTTTCCTCCTCTTTCTTACAACCTCCCCTGCCTTCATACCCCCCACCCCCCACCCCCATCCCACACAATCCCATCCCTTTTCCAGCTCCCCCACCCCCCACCGATTTCTCCTTCTATCCCACCCCTTTTTCCTCTCGCCCCCTATCTTCCTCCTCTCCACTACCCCCCCTCCCCCCACACAACCCCATCTCCCCAACCCCCCTCCCCCCACACAACCCCATCCCCCCAACCCCCCCTCATCCCCGCCCTTACCTCCCTCCCCTTTAGCATCTATTCTTATCTATGGGACAAATCCCTCTCATGGCTACCCCGAACAACTGAGCCACGCAAGGGATAGGGGGCGTTCTCAGGGATAGACCAAGCTCTCTGTGCCTCTCTTTCTGCGGTTCACACAGGTCTGAGATCTTTTCCTAACATCTATTTTGTCTCTTGTATATAGGTATCTATATATGCATACATACATATATATGTATATATATATATATATATATATATATATATATATATATATATATATATATATAATATATATATATATATATATATATATATACATATATATATATATATATATATATATATATATATATATATATATATATATATATATATATATATATATATATGCTTCGGTTCTAGTGAATATATTAAGTATAATGATGATATATAGATAAGAAAGACAATATTTCCACAAAGGGGACAAAGAATAAATGAAAACGAGTCAAAGAAAAAGGAAAATGAAATGCGTGTATATGCTTACGTCTCCTTATCCTCGTACATTTCCTTCGCATGCACCGCCCATCGACAGTTTCATTTAGATAAAGCACGCTATTAGACCAACATCGGAACTGGGCACGTGACATAAATGATGAATTATATGCCTTCATTTCCATAAGCAAAACGAGAGCTTTATTCCTCCAATGTGTTGTTTCTTTGTTTCTGGAAAGACTGATATATATATATATATATCACAGCTGCTGGATTTTGGTTTCAGCGTTCGACTG
>NW_028234426.1:13274569-13277069 GCF_977035675.1 Penaeus japonicus | reverse complement strand
TACCATCGATATCATCCTTTCTTTTGTTATCATTGACATTGACATCATAACTATCATTCCTAATATTGTCATCATTATTATCATATTGTTATTTTCATTATTATCCTCACATCTACAATTATCGTTCTATCATTATCATTATCATTTGCACCAGCATCAGCATAATCATTATCATTATTACCATCCATATCTTTATTAGTATCATTATCATAATGATCATTAATATCATCATTATCATCGTTATCATTGTTATATCTTTATTATCATTAAAGTATTTATCATTATTATCATCATTATCATCATTATTACATTATCATCATTATCATCATTATCAATCATCATTATTATCAATCATTGTTATCATATCATCATTAGTATCATCATTATAATCATTATCAAACTATATTGAATATTATCATTATCTCATTACATATCTGATTATCATGTGACCATGCCAGTCTCCGAAGTTAAGATCGAGGGAAGGAAATATATATATCGATCTGGGTGCAGGTAATTGAGGGAAGGATTATCATTATTTTCCGTATTCCAACTTGGGGCCGGCATTCAGTACTTTCCGTAGATTCACTTATTTCCGCTAGAAGGCTTAATAGAAGCTCTTGTATGTATTATGATATTAAAATCTTATTGTTATTTCATTATTATCCCAGCATTCTACAATTATTCGTTCAATCCTTATCATTATCCATTGCACCAGCACAGCATTATCATTATCATAATTGTACCATCCATATCTTTATTAAGATGTATCATAGCTATCAATTAATTGGTTCATTAATATCTCATTATTGCATGGTGTTTGCCATTGTTATATCATCTTTATCATGCCATTAATGTGTATTTTCATCATGTGTGACGCAAGAGACATCTACAATTATCATTATGGATATATACATTATTATCATCAATGACATCATCATCATCACGTTGTTATATTTTATATATTTTCGTATCATATACACACACACACACAGAGATACATCCACACAGCACACACTCGATACACACACTATCATATACAAACAAGAAGGTGAACATACACTTTAAAATTACACCCACATGCACCTAACCGCACAAAACCCTCACGTGGTTATCCTCCTCCTGGACACCTCATAAACCAAACATAAACAATAATAAACACAAGTGCCCCTAAACGGCCCATTAAGTCCCGTCGTGTTTATTCCGATTTTATCATAAACCACAGCATAAAAGCGATCCAGTAAGATATAACATATATGCCATATTTAAGTCATTCACATTAATATATTTTATCGTATACATATAACCCGAGAGATTGAGAGGGAAAAATATATCTATAAATATATATATATAAATAAATATATATATATATATATATACGAAATATAAACATGTAATGTACATTCATAGAAAATGTATATATATAAATATTTGTATATGTATATAGATAGATAGATATAGAATGTGATGTGTGTGATGTATAAGTAATGTATATACATAAAACATATATCTGTATGTATATATATATATATATATATATATATATATATATATATATGAATAGAGAGAGAGAGAAAGGTTGAATATTTGTTTTATATTGACTGAAAATGAGTGTAAGGTCTTGCATTAGATCCGAGTAAAAAAACAGAAAAAAAGAAAAAAAAATATTCAATTTACATTATTCATATTTTCCTTAAACAAAATATATGGCTTAATTTTTTCACTGATTTGTCTAAGTATTTGATTTTCACATATCATCATACTCTCGATTCTGGATTTCTTTGTGTTTTTTTGTCGATCTATAATGCCGATAAATATTCCCCCATAATTTCTGCTTATTAGTGTATTCAGCCTCATACAAGGGAGTCTTTCCTAGTGGTTCCAAGTCTGATAATTTCGACTTTTCTGCAGATCCTTTGAGAAACGAACCCATTTCTGCTTGTAAGTCGACAACGTGGCAATGTTTATAAACGCTCAGGTACGTCCTTAGAACTCGGTTGTAAACACCAGGCTTAGGGATTGCGACCTGATCTCATGGCCTGTATTTTATTATTTTTTAATTCAGATGACTTTTCAGGACTGCTGTGAGTGTGAATATATGGTATGTGGCAGTGTTCTTCAAACTTTTTCATTGTGTTCCAGTTTGGTTGCATGTACTACACTCGCGGCCATATTTGTTTTTATACTTTCTTTTAACGGCTGCGAAAAAAGTTTGTTTTCGTTTTTTTCTTTGTGTGTTTGTATGTTTTTTTGTCACTTATTCGATATGCTAATATATATTCTTATTAATTCATTCTATATATACACTTCATCTATTTACACAGTGACCCACTGACCACACTAGCTCGTGAATCCGTTTTCCTCCACTACCAACAAGTGTTCGGCCTCTAAATACCTCTTTAGACGATGGTTAAGAAATGATGAATACATTTTCCCATCACATAATCATGTACTACGATAGTTTACTAGAATCTTCGTATCATTCTGGATGTTTTTGGATTGA
>NW_028234426.1:13249569-13257069 GCF_977035675.1 Penaeus japonicus | reverse complement strand
TGCTGTAATATTTAAAGCTAATCTCGTAGGGTAAAATCTGCCGGAACTTCTTTTTCGTAAATATACAAGTCCAAATTCCCGTAAATGCTGCAGAAAGGTTAGTAGTTCATTGTTCATTCCTTCCATACTGTAATCCTGAAATAAAAAACAGAAATCATAAATTACTGTACAAATTACGCAAAGTATATTTAAGACCTTCCTTCACAAACAAGTAACAGTCAAAATAGATACAATTATCAAAAATATAACAAAACATTCTGTCCACTTTGAAAACAAGCACCAGAACACATCTTAGGACTGCCCTTGGCAGATGTAACATAGACAATTCTGATTTTTGCGGACAAAATAAGAAGCCAAGAAGCTAGGATAAATACAAATATACATCAAGCTGAATTGAACAATTAACATAACACCCATAATAATACCCATATAAAAAATAATTTAAATTTTGACATTTTAAGTCTGTAAAGCCATCAAAAATAAAAAATAAACAAAGAATCTCCAAGAGAAAAAAAACAAATAACTAAAGAATTAAGTATATGAATAAACTAAGTAAACAGCAATTATAAAAAGAAGTATAGAGCTTCCCGTATCCTTACCTTACCAAGTGTGGAAAAGGAAAGCTTGAAGAGGAAAGTTAAACAAGACACAAGGCTGAGTCCACGCTCTGTGACTGTCTCCAGGTATTTGAGGATGAAGAACCACACTTGCGATGCAGTGTCCAGCAGGAGGAACTGGAAGCCAGAGCTCGTGATCTGCATGTTCGGCGAATCTGATTCATCACTACTGTGACCACCCAAAAAAAAAAAAAAAAAAAGACAAGTTATAGAGATGACTCCCTGATGACTGTTTTATCTAACACCAAAAAGTATTGGGAATATAATGCTCTGTTTCCTAATGAAAAAAGTCTCTCAGTCAATTCCTGTAGTTTCCCTGCCTCTGTATTACAAGTACAATGAACTGCTAAAGTTCAAAATAGACTGTAATAGATGAAATAGTCAGAACATATTCTAATGAAATGACTGCTTTAGAATTGCAAGAAACATACTGCCAGAAACCAACATCAATGTGCATAATGGAGTGCAAAGCAAAGAAAATAATACTGAAATACAATGAGTTATGACTGTATAACTGAAGTATAAAAAAAGTAAATGTAAAACCCTATACATGAAGTATGACAGATATCATGGAAAAGTCATATGACTACTTAAGGATCTGTTATTAGTATCCATACAATACCCTCTTCTGGCATGCTTAAGTTGCCAAATAATGCATCAGTGTCTCATCTATAGAAGTATGGACACAGGATATTTGAACATAATCTTTATAGTGTTGTCAGACCTAAATCACTATGTCTAGTCTAACTGGACTTCAAGAATTAAGGTATTCTTTTGTTCTTCAAAGTCTAGAAATAGATCAATGAATCAATAAAATCAAACTATACTATAATGAATGCAACTCTCCCTAAAACCAATTCTAGTTTATCAAAACTTGCCACTAAATGATAAAATCACCCTCTTATATGAAGAGATTACCAGCATAAAATTAACAATATCAACCAAAATTCCAGGGAATTTTCTACCTTTCAATGAGACCAGCATGGAGCAAGGTTCTCATGGCATCTCTGGAAATTACCGTCGCTCCTCTCCCTGGCTGGACGAGGAACTGGAGAACACTCTCCCACCGATCCATCGCATATTTGTCCAGAAACTCCAAGTCTCTATGATGGGGATCAGGATCTAAGGAAGCTGACATGGTCCATGGTTTGCCACTGATGAAGAAGGAGGAAAAATGGCTACTGAGCTCTTACACTGTTTTCTTTTTCTTTCTTTCTTTCTTTTCTCATTATAGTTACAGAAGACAAGCATACCATAACACACCCAAAAAAAAGTATATTTAAAAAAATGCATGGTTACATTTTCTTTTTCCTTTACAATGAACAATAACAGGGAAATTCTAGACTTGACAATTTTCTTTATCAATCTATATCATACAATTAATAAAATTTATATTCATAATCATGGTCTCTAATCAAAGAAAACTAACAAAAGACTTAAACATGCAAACTTATAACAGAAAAAAATAGAACAAAATAACTTAAATCAAAAGACGAACATACCCTCCTAAAGTAGCAATCTTCAAGTTCTCCCTAAAAGTACTGTTGAGTTTTATTGCTGCACTGCCATGTTGATCCTTTACTTCCTGCCAGATGTACATATCCAACAGGATCTGGGTGCTCTGCTTGTGCTCGGCAGCTATGTCTCCGAGGTCTCTGTGGGACGAAGTTTTTGATAAAGCACCAGTTTGAAGTAAGATTAGATAAGATGAGTCAGCACTCATAGCTGACAGAGGCTGGGCCGCCTCGTGCATATAGCCCGGGCAAAGCGACGTCTTCGCAAATCTGTCTGAACTGAACTGTGTATGTGTGCATGGTGGGTGGTTGCATGTTTCAGTAATAGTCAATTTTTGAAAAATTTCTTGAAATTCCACTGCAAGTTAAGAAATATGGGCCTATGAGCTTTATGAGTCTAGAAATTATTTCTTTATAGAATTATAGTATATTACAGAATGACATTTTGCATTTGAAAATTTACATTGAATTTCAATTTGGCCCCCCCATAGACTGGCCATAAATATACCTCTTTGTTGAAGATGTAATTCTTTTATTTCTTTAATTACTAACTTAAGGATTTATCATATACAAAGCTATAGATTTTTATATTCATTTGTAAGAAATATTAAAAAAAAAAAAAGTATGTTTCCACCCTAGCTGATAACGAAAGCTACATAACATCACGGCACTAGTCTGTTAGTATTGCCACATCTTTGACCGCATTGTTTGCAGGTTTGTGGCACAGCTATAATTCTGTCTCTTTTGCTGTTCTTCTCCTTGTCACTAATCAATCTTTCACAAGCTTTCCATATAGTTCATAAGGTCTGAAATTGTATATTTCTCTATTCTTAAAGAGGGCCTGTCTATACGTTTGTTTTTCTTGCAATGCTTTTTGCAAGATCTTTGCCACTTCACACATTTTCTTTATCAATAACCTAAAGAAGAGCACCATCTGTATTATATTGATATCTACTGATAAAGGACCTCTCTGGAAAGCCAAGTTCTCTTTTGATTTCAGTATAGATATAATTCTGTTTGGATGGCTGTTTTGAATATCAATTACACAATACTGTTCATAGCTGGATGCTAACAAATGAAGTGGACTCTGGCGATGTCAAAAATTCTTTTTAATAGAGGCTGGATTTTTATTCAGGACTCTTCAGACATTTAACAGTGGTGTTCTTTACAGAAATTTTTACGTGGAAGGCAAATCATTGTTACCGACTCCAGGTTTTGTCAAAATGGAGTCAATGGTTCTGCATATGAACAAAAAATCCTGACCACTTTACATCTGACCACTTTACATCATTTGCACAAACTTTCTGGCATCTTCTCTTGACATCAAATTGCTGCAATTAACCCATTCAAGCCGGGGGCATTCCAGTCTTGCATGTCACAATGCCCGGGCTCTCGAACGCATAGGCCTAAATCAATTGAATAAACGATGCCGTATCGTGTCCCCAGCGAACGGGCCTAGAATGCGCGGTACAGCAGTGTTCCACCCGTCCAGAGAGGGTCAATATTTCTTGTCAATGCAATAAAAAAAGTGTTAATTTTATATTGTGGACCTTGCAAGCAACTTATATAATTCTTATTTCAATATCTGGAACCATTCTTTACGAAAGAATCTCCAGAATCATCTGCTGTGTGGCTTCTAGACTCGTCTAAACCCATCTTCGCAGAAAGACTAGCTCAAAGAGACGAACATGCATGGCACTTTTCCGATTCACTTTCTTCAAATTCTTGTCACCATTGTTTTCTATACCAGATTTCATATGGTATTGTCTGGGGAAATATGGCTTAAAGGAATTCCTGTTGTTCTAGCATGTGAAGTAAATATTTCTTGATCTGCTCCTTAAGAGACTATACCATGTTCAACTTTTCCATTTCAGACCAGTTTACTTTTCTTCACCTCACTCATGGAGTTTTACTGGGTTCACAAATTTCTTCACTAACATTTTCTTCTTCAGCATTGTTATATGCCAAGCAATTGCGTTTAGGTCTCAATATTTAATAAAATTTCTTCAACATCATCAGTCACAACTCTGCAGTTTATACTCCAGCTCTCCTGCTTCCTTTTCAGTCTGTTAATTTTGCAAATATTTGCATGATAATAAACACCTTATCTTAGTATGATATCAATCAATATCATCTGTGAGAATTTCTCCTGGTTATTTAATTCATCATCTTTGGTGAATTTGGTGTGATATAGCAAGGGGAGAGAGTCTTGTTGACAAATGTTGAATAGTTTTGTAATTTACAGTGGTAATGTCATAACAATCTTATATTCAGTTATGATAAAATTATTGCAGGGCAAAATATCATTGGTGAACCTACCACTCTCTATTGATTGGGTCCTTTCAATACAAAAAATCTTACAAAAAGGCATCCTTGCATAATGACGTAAATGGCAATACATCAACCAAATCTATCACCAAACTGGGATCTGCACAATGTAAACCATTTCCTCAAATCACCATTATGCTAACTAAGAAAACCACAACAGTCATGAGTGTGAATTAATACATATCATGTAATTATTTTGTTATATGCCTTATGAGTGACACAAATACTTTGGAACGTGTTTGATGACCTGAAGTGCTCTTTCCTTAGGGGACTTTCTACTGTGGCCCACGACGCAGCCCTGGTGGCTGGCAAGAGCTTTTTTAGATAACTGAAACATGTATTCACTAGAAGTTTTATATTTGGCTAATATTATCACTAATATTATTTTTACAGTAGGCACTTATTTATGAACGTGCAGCATGATTACAAGGAGTTGTTTTTATTAAATACCTTGGCGTGCATGTGTATTGGATGTTTGCATGTATATGTACATGTGCATTTGCATGAGCATGTGTACAGGTACATGTAAGTACAATAAAAAATATAAGTGTTTAAAACAAAAATCAACCCTTTCCCAACGGGGCACGGCGATAAGTGAAAACCCCTATGCCGGGCCATTGCAATATTGCATTGGAAACGTCACACTGGCATGACACCCCGGCATCGGGAATTTAGCTGTGTCACACGGGTGTGACGCACCGTCGTCATAGGGTTAATGAAAAATACTGGAAAACATTTTTTATAGCCATATATATTTCATACCATCCTAATGTCTTCTTGACTATCATCTGTAATTCCTATTTATGAAATACATTTATTTGCACAAAATAATTATGAGACATTGTTTAATACATAACTAAAAGGAAGAATTATGTACTAACTTGCTGGGTTCCTGATGTGGGATCCATGCTGCCAGGAGTATCTGAGAGACTGGCTTTGTCACAAACAGGAGGCGTAGAATGAAATGCCTTGACAGTTCTGGCAGTTCCCTGAAACATTCAGTTTTGTGAATATTTTGGCTGAGATATATGGTCCAGCAAAGGGCAACAAACCTCTCACACTTATATTCTAGTAAGACAGAGATAAGGCTGGTTATTCATTTGATGATATATCATCAGTGGAGATCTATAAGCTCTATTCTGCCAGAAAATATAGAGGTTTGTTGGATTTTGCTAGAGCTCCAAAAGGATCAGAGGCCACAACAATCTGCACAAAGTCAGTGGTAGAGGTGTCGATGTCTTCTAAGCATAACAATTAAAAATGGGAGTTATGGAATCTGTAGACTTATAAATTCAAAAACATGGCATTCTGACAGAAAGATATTAACCCATTGTGGACGGGTGTCATGACATACATGATGCAGGAGCTTTGGCCTGTCGTTGGGCGTCATGATGTACATGACGTTTGGCGATTTTGGATCACTGTGCTATTTTATTGTTCTATGAGAAAGGAATGAGTTATGATGGCAATTGCAGTCATAATTACTGTAATTACTATAACATTAAGCTAACTTAACATCCAAAACCTAGATGGCACCACTTTCTCCTAGTACCAGCACGAGAGAGAGCCTTGAATGGCACCCATCCACGGTCTCTAGCAAGCACTATCCTTTTAGAGCGATTGCACACAGCAAGTTGACAACCTCTTGCTCTAAGTACCACTGATGAAGGATGTGCAGGCAGAATGTGAAGAGGAAGGTGACTTAATCCATACCCACTGTCTAAAATGTGCTCTTGTGCCAATATGGATGCCTTTCACTGTGGCACTCACAATCACAAGAACAGGTTTCCTTCCTCTTCTCTACCTGTTTATGTTATCTTTACTGTAGGTGGTTATATGTTTCTTATTCACTTATGACAGCACAAAAATGTGAAAAAATAAAGTTGCTTTTTGTACTCCCATAAAACAGCACTACTTCTATCACATTGAATATAAAGAAAATAATGAGCAAAAGTGTCATATACTACTATTTTAGTCAACTGTAGCATTGGCAGAACTTGTCTTATGGTACATATAAGTCTCTAAACTCAATGAAACACACAAAAAATAAAACACAAAAATGGCTCTAGTTCTACAATGCGTGACTGAAAGAGAGTGGAAAGATTCGAATTATGTTGCTTCAAGTTGCCTTGCTCTAAAATAAAACCTATCCTGGAGACTGGGCAAGTGAATCTATCCCTGTCTACAATTGGCTAATCATATCTTTTGTGTTTTGAAGTAATTAAAATTTGGAGTTGCTGTAGCTTTCCTACATAGGACTGTTCTTAGAATGTGAGTGTTTGTATGTTGGTTCCCATTCCAGAGAGGCCTGCACATGCATGAGATCTGGCTGTTTTGCAGTGGACCAATGAGATGTTAACATCTAACTGATCTGGCTAATTATTATCATGTATATGGGTGGGTGGCAGACAGAATATTTGTATCAGTTTTACCTTACTGTTTAAAGACCTCTCAGTGACTTATACCTAATCAAGGAATCTATCCAAGCTAGATCCTGCTGCCAGACAATACAAAATAAAGTCTTTTAGACTATTACTGAAGAAAAGAAGACCAGAGTAATCACTAGCCTGCAGCTATAACTAGGTTTATTTCCCAACCAAAATAAACAGCTCTCCAGTCTCTCCAGTATTGTTGGGGGAGGACTCCCTTAATCCCTTATGACCTGAATACATTAACAAATACTATGTTTCTTGTATTTTTGAAATACAGAATGACCTTATTCTATTTGCTAGACACAGGTGAGTCTTTGTGGACTTTTCTTTACTTTGCATAGATTATTTTTCATGCCCGTCTGTGAATTTTGGTAAATATTCAGAAGTGCTGCCCTGCTAAATACCACAATATTGGTACTGATGGATTCCTCTCATCCTCTACCATTTCCAAAAGCAGAGGAGAGCAAGAAGAAGACCAAAGAAAGTGAAAGGTACAATATGAATAATGATATATGTTATGCACTTAACCCATTAACGACGGATGACGTGTTTTTTCATCATACATGACGCAGGACCTCTTGCCTGACAATGGGCACCATGGCGTTCAGG
>NW_028234426.1:13219569-13229569 GCF_977035675.1 Penaeus japonicus | reverse complement strand
AGCAGCCGTCTGTTAGCTTCCCTCTGAGAGAAATAGATAAATAATATCAGTAATGATGTGGTCTGTCAACTATTAGCATTATGTAATGACTATATTTTATTTCTGGCATCAAGATTTTCATCTGAAAAATGATTGATGTAGTTAATAATCTTTGACATTTTGAAATGACAAGTCAATGTAGCTTGAAACATTAGTTGTGTGTGCTTTCATCTCTTTCTTATTACATTTAAAGAACTTGAAATGGATCCTTCACGCATCCAGCAGTAAAAGAGATCCCTGGTCTAAACAATAAAATAATAAAACTGAAAGTAAACAGTATAGTTTTCCCTCAGCAGGAGAGAAAGAAAAGCTGTAGCATAAAATAATTAAGGGATCTGAACACAAATGGATGAAGCGTAACACAAATTCTATAACAAAAATAACAATTAAACATCATAAAATAATCAGATACTCATATAGATAAGCCTTCAGGATGAGATTTTACCAAACTTGAGCAGGGCAGCATAGAAGTACAACACTTGTTCTTGCATTAACATCATAAGCATTGTTTTTCCTTGTAGACATAAAGAACCAATGGATTCCTAGTTCTTATGACCAAGTAATGATATAATTGACTTGATGTCCAAGTGCAAAGGGTAAATAAGTTGCTACCCCTTGAAAATGTTTTATAAAAGTTTTTGATTATGGACTAGTTTATGAGGACCAAGGTCCATGTGATAATTTTAGTCAGTAACGTTTACTGTTTCCTATCTGGCATGAGAACATTTATTTTTTATCTATCATTGTGAAATTATTATATATCATTAAAAATACATCATCTATGATAATATATATCTTTTTAATAATACAACAGTCACTCATTGACCAGGAGCAGCTTGTGACCCATATGTTAAAGAACCCTGTCACAGACTTAAACATTACAAAATTTCTCAATATTCCCCTTACATTGGTACAACAGGGAACTTAATGTTTTTTTTAACCTTCTTTAAAACTTCAACTAAAGATGAACTGTGAACTGAATATCAACTGACAACCAGCTATCATGAAAGACTGAAAATGTTCCATGTACTTTTTTGAGAATAGGTATTCTATTACTTGTTAAAATATTTTGCTTAGTAAACTGATCTGTGGACAGAAGTAAAGACTTCATTTATCTGCAAAGCATACAATAATTGCTTATTTTCACTTAAAAAAAAAAAAAAAAATATTGGTACCAAGTATATTTCCAATATATAAAGGAGATAAATACAAACTTGAGCTTCTCAATTATATTAATGGACAACCATAATGAGTACATTGTAAATCAATAAATGGAATTTTCTTCCATTTTCCTTTGATTTTATAATGGTACATAATTTCATGTATCATAGATTTATAAAGCTTATCAAGTGTATCATAAAAGGGTTTCGTATAATGCTATTAAATAAAGCAGTAAAACATGGCATGAATTACATTCATTTGAATGGTGTGCACGTATATATATTTAATACATAAAATATTCTTTACCATACCTTTTATCCTTGCACGTTATTATATTTGCAAACTCAGACAAAAGAGAAATTCACTTAAGAATAAACATTTTGGAAGATCCTTGTTTTTTAGACTTTTAAGAATATATTCACCTTATCTTTCCACATAAAAGTTGCAGGATAATAAAGAACGACAACTTATTAAAGCTTTAATTAATCAAATAACATTTCCGTTGATTCTACATGTATAAGTTAATGGAAAATTACCAGAGAATGTTTCATGTTCTACTCATTCACTAGTGTTCTGGACAACGATCAGCATGTACTCCTTATCTGAAATTGGAGAAAAAATCAAGATTATAATTAGTTATCATTTTCCTGACTTATATGATTGGTGTAGTGGAGAAAATGTTCACAGATATTTTTACCATTATAATAACTATATACATTTACGTCTGTCTGACTATCCATTTCAATCTTAATTATGTTACAAATCTCACCTAAGTAGCAATCATAAGCAACTAGTAAGATGACAGCCTATGATGATAAAGCTGCTGGCCCCATTGTTCTCTACTATTATAATCTCATACTAACTTGGCATTGTAGCCTTGCTCCACTTCTATAAAAGTTGCTGATTAGGTTCATGAACAAAGTTCCTTGTGACAAATGTGCAGCAAAAGAAATTCCTTTGACGTGTTTGGATTTGTATTTCAGATGAAGATAAAATTTGAAATGCATCAAATACATTTCTTGCACTGTGGAAGTTACTTAATCTCACTCATACCCTCTTATGATTGGTTCATATACTATGTACATCCTTTTTTCAAGACAATATGTTTACAATAAGTAATCTGATGCCATTTTCTCCAAAAGAATGTTTAACATGGCAGTATAAAATATAAAACAACATGAACAAAGGATATAATATTGTGCAAAGCCAGGGTTCCACTAGGCTCATCTATCACTGGAACCAGACTCAAGTCAGGGACTATCACCCCCTTGGCTAAGTCTGAGAATCCTATCAAGGGAACTAGACAATCCAGACCAAAAATGTTCTTTGCAGATCTTGTTATTTTATTTGATTGATAATAAGGATTTACAGTTTATGATTACCTTAGACCTTCGCTGAACATTATCATGCAGTTATCTCGTTATCAAAAATGCTTTTTAGCCAAGGGAGAGTGTAACTGTAATATAACTTAAACAGGGCCAGGTTTCAATAGTGGGACCTGGTCTCAACCCATTCACGATAGGGTGTATTTTTGCCTAATGTCACTCCCATAGGCAATATAGCAAGTGTGAGAAACTTCCCACTAGATTTCTTGAGGCATGAGGCTGTGCTGAACCTTTCAGAGCAATTTTCACCCAACCTTTTCTAGAGTGTGACAAAAAGAAGTTTTCATATTCTTTTATATTTTGTTGATAAGTTAAGATAAATGTGTATTTGCAAATGCATCTACAATGTGTATACACAAATATAACTATGAACAATATGTATATACAGCAACAGTCCATGACCTCATTAGTTGTGTCAGAAATACTGATGACGTAATATCACATCATCCAATGTGAATGGGTCAAGAGTATTCCCCTGGTGAATTACTGAGATGGAGAATATTTTTTTGTAATTAAACCAATAACAACACAAGCATCACTCACCTGGAGCTATCATAATCTCGTGCTTCTTTGATCGAACTCTCAGAAATGTCAAGTCGTTTGTTGGATCTAAATCGCGAACAACACTTCGAGCCTTGTCAGTTAGGCCGCTGATGAGTCCAGTATACTGAATGGTAGTGGGGTTGTCCAAAGTACTCTTGATAGGGATTCCTATAATAAATAGAGTAGTTAGCTTCGCATGTTAAAAATAAACTTACACACAACAATTTCTATCAACACTAAGGAATGTAAAGAAACCAGGAAACGGGGTGCCAAGTGGTGGCTCCGAGACCAGAGATAGAAATGAATAATAAAACAAACACACATCTTAAAATTTCAAGGAATAATCTATAACCAATTCTGAGATGAGGTCTTATATCAGTAGATTGTGCAGGATAAATAAAAGATCTTGAAAATAATACTAACCTTCTGCATTGACCACAATGACTCCAACCACACCCTTGTGGGACTGAATTCTCTTCAGAGTTTCCTCTACTTCAGCAGACTGGAAAAGTGGAAAAAAAATATATATATAGTGAAAAGTTTATAGTATCATGACAGATAAAAAGTTGACCTTTCCATTATATTCTTTTGATATATGTATTATTGTCACCATTAACATCTTTCTACAGCACATCTGATATTTCTTTAGTTAGTGAAACAAAATAAAAGACAGAAATATCATAAAAGGCTCATTATTCAAAATTTCTTGCCATTACCAGCCTACTAATCTATTTTCGTATGTAATACTAAAACAATATTCAAAAAGAATTCTGCCTTCATACACAAAAAAGGAAAATTTTTATAGTGATTCCTTGTTTACAATATGCCTTATTTTAATGGACTTCTATCTGGTAGGTAGAAAGTGCTACTCCTGATTTGTATGTAACAGGCTAACTTGGAATAAATATAAATAAATTTGAAAAAGCCAAAATTGTGAAAAATTATTATCTGGACATTACGGAACTAAATTACCAAATGTAGTCTCTGTGTAGTAGGATCATTACTACATTATTGAGCAAAAATGTAAAAAATTCTGTTTCACTTTCCTCTTCTATTTGTTACACCACAATTTTAATTTGACACAGACAGTGTGTCTTGCCAAGCAATAACTAAACCTAGATAAACAGTATATTCCAAAATCAGAATCATTTAAGTTCATAGACACTGTTGCATACAATTACAATGCTACCTGCCTTAGGCTGCCATATATGCCTTCACAGAAGCTTAAAAGTCCCGAGTTTTGACCAATATTCTCTAAGTTCGTCATTCCCTAGAATTCACATAATTCTTTAGATTAATATTTTTCATATTTTCTTTCAGTAAGTTGTGGCCCCATTAGTTGATCCAAGTAGCACAAGCACTTGAGCGAATGGTTAAACATACTTAAAATTTGTTCTCAGATACACTGACAGTGTTATTAAAAGTAAAAAAATATTTTTTCTGTTATTTTTTCTTTTAGAGAAAAATGAAAACTGAGGAAATTTCATAAAATTATTACATACTCGATTTTGATACCTACTACAGATATTAACCCATTTTGGACGGGGGATAGATTTGCTTGCCCAGTCACTCATTGTAAAACTAGAGCTATTTTTGTATTTCAATTTTTGTGTTTATTGTATTAAGAGACTGATAAATGT
Organism: Penaeus japonicus; assembly: GCF_977035675.1. Taxonomy (NCBI): domain Eukaryota; kingdom Metazoa; phylum Arthropoda; class Malacostraca; order Decapoda; family Penaeidae; genus Penaeus; species Penaeus japonicus. The sequence goes on along the minus strand of NW_028234426.1, from coordinate 13,224,801 downwards.
TATATCACAGGGTCTATCAATGCTGTGATTGACTAAAATTGTAGTATAGGGTCCATATCAGCTCATTATTTTCTTTATACTCAGTGTGATAGAAGTATTCTTGTTTTATGGGAGGACAAAAAGCAACTTTATTTTTGTTGTGTTTATGTGTTGTCATGAATGAATACAAAACAAATAACCATCCACAATGAAGATAACATGCAGAGGTAGGGAAGAGGAAGGAAACCTGTGCTTATGATTGTGAGTGCCACAGTAAAAGGCATTCCTACTGACACGGGCACATCGAATACACTGGGCATGGTTTGATTCACTTTCCTCTTCTCGTTCTGCTTCCACATCCTTCATCTGCAGTACTTTAGAGCAAGAAGTCAGCATCTATAGACTGTGATTAGGTGCCATTCAAGGCTCTCTCTCCTGCTGGTGCTAGAGGAAAGTGGTGCCATCTAGGTTTTGGATGTTAGGTGAAACCTACTTTGCTCAAGATTATGGCAATTATAATAATAATATCTGCAATTATCATCAACACTCACTCATTACTCAGAGCAAAATAAAATAACACAGCAATCCAAAATCCTGGAACGTCATGTATATCAAGACTTCCGTTGTCAGGTCAGAGCTCCTGCGTCATGTATGTCATGACACCCATCAGCTATGGGTTAACCTATCATTGAAAAATTGGTTTAAAGACTATGAAATCTATATGGCAAGGAAGATCCCAAGCAAGAAAAAAATATAAAATAATAATATCTATGTATTTCTTTTGTAGACCACTTCCACTGAACTTGATTTGCATAATTTGCAGTATTTTACATACAGACAATATAAAAATGAAAATCACACAAACACAAAAAAATACTTATTCTTCAAATTCTGTTTATGTCTATTATTTCTCCTTCCTTTTTTATCTCTATGGCTTTGTTCTATGTTATGTGATATTTGCAATTCAAGGCTCAGGTCACCAAATAATAACTTTCACCAAAATACCCTAAACAACCAAAGCACTGAATTATCATTCTATAAAGATGACACTCCATTGATATATACTATGTTACCTAGTTCTATGTTACTGAGCATTTATGGGTATAAGAACAATTAAATAGTCAACAGTTGTAAGTGTTTTAGATTATCTACCATGTTTGTTGCTTCTAAATACTGAAACAAGGATCAGGCAAATATTGAGAAAAATTAAGCTTCTGTCCTTAAATAGCATATAACACAACACTTTTAAGTATAGAAGACTGCAGAAGGTGAAGGTAAGCCCATAATCATTTAACCTAGGTGACATGTTTTTTCGTCATACATGATACAGGAGCTGTGGCCTGACAACGGGCGTCATGATGTTTTGGGATTTTGGATCACGGTGTTATTTTATTGTGCTATGAGTAATGAGTGAGTGATGATGACAATTGTAGTTATAATTATTATAACTGCTGTAATATTAAACAAAATGGGTTTCACCTAACATCCAAAACCTAGATGGCACCACTTTCTTCTAGCACCAGCAGGAGAGAGAACCTTGAATGGCACCCATCTAGCAAGCACTATCTTTATAGAGCAATGGTACATAGCGAGTTGCTGACCTCTTGCTCTAAGTACTGCAGATGAAGGATGTGCTGGCAGAATGAGAGGAGGAAGGGGACTCAAACTATGCCCAGTATCTACAACAAGCCCCTATGCCAGTAGGAATGCCTTTTACTGTGGCCCTCACAATCATAAGCACAGGTTTCCTTCCTCTTCCCTATCTCATTATGTTATCTTCATTAGGGATGGTTATATGTTTTGTATTTTTCATGACAGTACACAAATATGAAAAAATAAAATTGCTTTTTGTCCCCCATAAAACAACAATACTTCTATTACAATGAGTATAAAAAAGAGCAGATATTGACACTAAACTACAATTTTAGTCAACTGCAGAATTGATAGAGCCTGTGATATGATAAATATTAGTCTCTAAAATCAGTAAAACACACAAAAAACAAAACACAAGAATGGCTCTAGGTCTACAATGAGTGATTGAAAGAGTGGGAAAAGTCAAGATATGTTGCGTGAAGCAGCCTCACTCTGAAATAAAACCCATCCAAGGAGCCTGGGTAAGTAAATCTATCCCCCATTGTTAACAGGTTAACCCATTGCGTACGGGTGTCATGACATACATGACGTAGGAGCTTTGGCCTGACGACGGGCGTCATGACGTACATGACGTTCGGGGATTTTGGATCACTGTGCTATTTTATTTTACTATGAAAAAGGAATGAGTGATGATGGCTACTGCAGTCATAATTACTATAATTACCGTAATACTGTGCTAGCTTAACGTCCAAAACCTAGATGGCACCACTTTTTCCTAGCACCAGCAGGAGAGAGAGCCTTGAATGGCACCCATCCACGGTCTCTAGCAAGCATTATCTTTATAGAGCAATGACACACTAAGTTGACATACTCTTGCTCAAAAGTACCGCCGATGAAGGATGTGCAGGCAGAACAAAAGGAGGAAGGTGACTCAATCCATACCCAGTGTCTAAAATGTACTCCTGTGCCAATATGGATGCCTTTCACTGTGGCACTCACAGTCACAAGCACAGGTTTCATTCCTCTTCCCTACCCCCTACCTCTTCTTGTTATCTTAATTGTAGGTGGTTATATGTTTCGTATTCGTTCATGACAGCACAAAAATACGAAAAAATAAAGTTGCCTTTTGTCCTCCCATAAAACAGCAATACTTCTATCACACTGAGTATAAAGAAAATAATGAGCTAATATGGATAATATACTACAATTTTAGTCAACTGCAGCACTGATAGAGCCTGTCATACGGCACATATAAGTCTCTAAACTCAATAAAACACACAAAAAAATAAAACACAAAAACCGCTCTAGTTTTACAATGAATGACTGAAAGAGATTTGGATGCTTCAAATTATATTGCTTCAAGTGGTCTCTCTCTAAAATAAAACCTATCCTGGAGGCTGGGCAAGCAAATTCATCTCCGTCTGCAATGGGTTAAGAAAGACACAGCTGCAGTGACTCAAGTACTCACCAAAGCCTATGGGCCTTTGGCACTTTGGTTACAGGACAATAAACCTCCATGTATTTTCCGTTAAAGTCTGCTGGTAACTGTGGGACTTAATTTCAGGTGGATGCATCCTAGATTCAAGAATTATTGTATGGAATCATGCTTACGTCTTTCTTAAGAGGCTATGCCTAGTCAATAAGGGTGTATGCATTGGGGATAAACAATAACTTTAACAACTTTATTTCTAGTCATTAACTTTTACACCTGAAAATATCACCTAGAATCTGGGTAAAGATCATTTACTTTACTTGAATGATGTGAAATTATTTGAATACGTTTAGATCATCTCTCAAATAAGGTCAGCCTACCACTATTTTTGGCCTACAATCAAACAAGTTTCCTATTTGGTCAACTCTGCTTCTATTGTCTATTCAACTATCTTTTCAATCAGGTCAAGTTTACTTTTTTTTTTATTCTTATGGTCAGGCCAGTTTACGTTATTTAACCTGACCTTAGACTGGAAGACCGATTTGGTTATTCAACACATGTCAACTAATTTGACCTATCAACCCATTGCATATGGGTGTCATGACATACATGTTGGCACCGATTAGGCCTAAGAGACAGGTGTCAATGAGTACATGACTCGACATTGGGATATGCTCACAGTTGAAGTGCGCACACAGTCATGATGAATTATGGCTGTAACGGCGCTCGCTCTAGAGCTAGCCTGTGCTAGTTTGCACTACCCGGAGGGCGGAGAAAATCCTTTCCCCGTCCCTCTAATTTTTAGCTGGTGCCGCTAGTGTCGTAGACCAGTTAGGCCATTAGGCACCCCATCGGCAATGGGTTAAAAAAAGGCCGAGTTTGTAATAAGCCAATTCCCAACTTGATTCCATCTTGTAAGATTCAGTAATACAATGAAAACAATCATAATATTCTAAATTCTATATCTACTTCTTGCTTCTATTTCTATATCACAGATAAATAATTTATTTTGGTGAATCATACTAATGCTCGTTCATTGGCCTACATACTGATTGCTGTGACCTCCATGCCAGTTGACACTTCAGAAAAGACAAACAAAGATCCACCATGTAAATTTTAGGAAGATAGAGCTGGGAAAACTCTCTGGTAATTTACTATCACAAATAAAGACCAGTCCTAGCTTAATCTTGCCAGAATGTAAAGTGTAGATTCATTGGCCTTTGCAATAGAGCAGAAGGCATGGAGGCCACAGCAACCACATGACACAACACCACTAACATGTTGGATGACAGATTGCAAGCACACAGACCACTGGAGTTTTCTAGTATATAGAGATAGAATACAGCAAAGCTAATCAAGGTAGAATGCCATTCTGAGAGCCACTGTGGAAGTCTCCTAGATATTTATCATAGTTTCCCATATACAATAACAAACTTCAATGACACTTACAGCATGCAATTAGCAATTAAATCAGAAAAATGCTGAAAAGAAGCATAATTAAAGACTTGTGAACATCTCTTCCCTTAAACATTATGCAAAATAACTAAAAATAAGTCAATATGTAAAATCAAACAAACAAACAAAAAAGGAGGGTCAAAACGAGAGCCTAAATATCACATGACAAAAAGTCTTACCGGTACATAGTGAAAATGAATCATTAAATATAATATTATGACCTATTTGACTTTAGAAAAAAATATCACTTCCACAATTATTCTTTTTCGAACTGCTTCGAGATGAAATAAAATATCAAACGCATGAAATATTATGCTAGGCGAAACTTAAGCTTACATACGGAGAAATAATTGATCTGACAGATCCCCCTAAATACCTTAAACTTTCCTTATCTGATACAACTAAAATAGGATTTAAGTTCGAGGAACAATGCTTGATGTTCTTATGGTGCTGCCTAATTATCTAAAGAGAATGAAATCAACCTTTTACTATGGGTAAAACAGAGAGAAGGTGAGAAAGGTGTGTCTTACCATCTTTGCGTTTGTTGTCACTCCTACTCTTCGGCTTCGTCCGTTCGCTGTTTATGGCGTGATGTCAACCAATATGCCAAAATAGGCTTATTCTCTCCATAAAGAAATGATAAATATCTAAAAAATATCAATTTATCTTACATATTATATATTCTAGGTTAGATAAAACTCTCTGAACTAAATATCTTTTTCAATATGATTGAGATCAAGGAATTGTAACCTCTCATTCGGACACAGCGTTTA
>NW_028234426.1:13204569-13209569 GCF_977035675.1 Penaeus japonicus | reverse complement strand
GCCTCTGACGCGTCCCAACTCCAGGCGGTGGGAGGGCGCTGAGGTGAACCGTATCCCTGTGAGCTGTTGCACGAAGACTCGGGGGGACTGGCGTGTTTGGTCGGGGAATTTCTGTAATATTCAGGGGGTGTTATAGTGAAGTGCGACTGAGAGACAGGACTCAGGTGCCCCGGAGTGTCCCCGCACACAGATGGGGGCGTAGCGGCACTCGAGCACTGAGGGCTGTCGAGATCGGAGCAGATCTGTGAGCCCTGGTATTTTGGCACGAACGTGTTGTGCAAAAGGTCGAGTATCACGAGTTCATTGTCTCTGGAATATCTTTTGCAACAGTCTGGATCCTCCTTTTCGGGTTCTTTGACGTCGATGTTATTGGAGAAGCCAGATCGGGGGTACTCTATGACACTCTCCTCGTCCTCAGTGGCTGAAGGAGTGTCATATTCATACATGTCTGAACTCTGGGAAAGGAGTTTGTGATTTTTTCCAAGTTTGGGTCTCCAATTGATAATATTGCCATTCTTTTCTGACTTTGCATTTTCGTCTGCATCAGGCTGGGGCTGGCCGGTCCCCCCCCCCCCGCCCCCCCACCCCCCCCCCCCCCCCCCCCCCCCCCCCCTTCCCCCCCCCCCCCCCCCCCCCCCCCCCCCCCCCCCCCCCCCCCCCCCCCCCCCCCCCCCCCCCCCCCAGGGACACCCCCCCCCCGCCCCCCCCCCCGGGGCACCCCCCCCCACCCCCCCCCCCCCCCCGGGATCCTCTTCACAACCCAACTTGATGATAATAGACTTAAGTTCACAATTATCTGATATATCACTATCGGCACTAAGAGTTTCCTCGCGTATTCTCGATGAAACGTCACCTGGCGTGCCTTCGGCATACACTGGGTTTCTATAGGCCACATAACGCACTCTCTCCTGGCTGTCGCATTCCGTGTCCTCGTCCGACGACCCCTGAGAGATTAGTTCGTCGCGAGACACGTTCCTTCCGCACACCACCGAGTTGAACGAAACCCTGTTCTCCTTCTCTACGGGAGAGAAGGAGACTGTCTTAAGGATTCCCCGAACGTCTGAAACTTTGGCTGATATCCCGACTTTTCGTTTCCGATGAGCATTATCATTCACACTGCTTGCTTTTACTAACACTAAACTATTGCTTGGGTCACCATTCGGTATCCAGCCTTGACTGTCCTGACACCTGTCCGTCTGCGTAGCTTGGTCGAAAGGCCGGACTCGGTTCTTCTTGTAGATGATGCTATTGTCACAACTAACGGATCGCTGTCTTTTCCATGACGGGCTACAGGGCATTAAGGACCCATACCCAATGAAATCTGCAATCTGGGGGTCAGTGCTGCTTTCCCTCAAAACAGTGTAGTCTTTACCAACGGCCGAACACTTTTGCTGCAGAACGGGGTCACAACAGTCGTCCTCCTCTTCCTCCACTTTGTTTAAAAGCACACTGGGTTTGTCTTTAGGCAAAGGACTCGCTTCTCGGGCCGAGCCATTTCCAGGACCCTGCTGAGATGCACCGTCACTCCCATCCTGACTAGCGCCCTCACTGTGTTTCTCGCCCTCGCCCCCTGCAGGTGCATCGCCCCCTTTGTCACTCGGGGGATCCTCCGTCGGTCGAGGAGACCCGGTTCTCCCCTCAGCATCTGGCTTTTCCTCAGGTTGACTGACGCTTTGCTCTTTCTCCTGACGAGGACCTCCCCCTGGGTCCTCTTTGGCGACTGCCCGTGTCTGGAGGTCCTCTCTAATGATGGTCGTGGTAATAGGGCGCTCTTCGTCAGTGCCCTGATTATCATGTCTGTTTCGAACACTCCGAGCAGCTTCAGCCTGGGTTAGTGAGACTTGTGTTAGTTTGTAAGGGAATTTTGGGTAGTCCCTCATTCTTGCATAGAAAAATATGGACAATGCAAACAAGTGAAAATGTTAGACAGAAAAGTCTTTTATGTATAGTTCTTATATCAGAATGTTATTACAGTGAAAAGAAATGTAGTAAAATATGTAAAAAAATGTTTAATAGTTATAGGAAGCACAGATCAACGAAAAGATCTAGAACTACGTGGAAGTAGCAGAAAGTAAACCCAACGGGGACAAAAGACATAAGAATGACACAAACAGTCATTCGGAACAAAACGCCTTAAAATAAAGTTTAGAAATTCAGGGAAGACAAAAGGGGAAAGATGAATAACTGTTTTCTATTCCGTGTTTGTAGAGTAAGTCTAGGCTAAGGAGGAAGAACACGGGTGCCACTCAGTCCGAGCCAGTCCGGATTGCAACAGCTACAGGTACAACAACGTGATCGTGAATCAACAGGTTAGGGGTGAGGGTGGTGGGCGTGGTCATGAGCTTGGTTGAGTCGGACCTGAGAAGTCATCCAGCTGTGCGTGAGGCTGAAGAATTCTCTCCCCTCGGCAATCTCCAGCTCATTCTCCCTCACGGCTCGAGCCACCCGCCGTCGCAACCGCGGGATGAGAGGGTCGAGGAGGTCATCTGTGGTCTGGCAGCTCCTCTCCTCGCGCCAGCCCTCGACGCCTGGAATGCAACGGAGAGGTGTGTGGGTTGTTTTTCATATGTTTCGGAGGAGTATTGCATAGGCGTATTGCATAGGTATTTTAGGGTTCGCGTTGTTTTTCGTTATCCCTTTATCTCTATTCTCTAACCTGACGGATTTTCCCGTCCCTCTCGCTCTTATCCCTCTGCAGGACTATCTCCTCCTATCCCTCTCCAAACGGATTTTCCCGCTATCCCTCTCTCTCTCCCTCTCCAGGCGAATCCCTCCCTATCCCTCTCGCTCTTATCCCACTATCTCTCCCTATCCAGGCGGATTTCCCCCTTAGCCCTCTCTCTTTCCCTCTCGCTCTTATCCCTCTATTTCTCCCTATCCAGGCGGATTTCCCCCCTAGCCCTCTCTCTTTCCCTCTCGCTCTTATCCCTCTATTTCTCCCTATCCAGGCGGATTTCCCCCTAGCCCTCTCTCTTTCCCTCTCGCTCTTATCCCTCTATTTCTCCCTATCCAGGCAGATTTTCCCCTTAGCCCTCTCCCTTTCCCTCTCGCTCTTATCCCTCTATTTCTCCCTATCCAGGCGGGTTTTCCCCTTAGCTCTTATCCCTCTATTTCTCCCTATCTAGGCGGATTTTCCCCCTAGACCTCTCTCTTTCCCTCTCGATCTTATCCCTCTCCAGGCAGATCCTCCCCCCATCCCTCTCCCTATCCCTCTCGCTCTTATCCCTCTATCTCTCCCTCTTCAGACGGATTTCCCCCTATCCCTCTCCCTTTCTCTCTCGCTCTTATCCCTTTCCAGGCAGATCCTTCCCCCATCCCTCTCCCTATCCCTCTCGCTCTTATCCCTCTATCTCTCCCTCTTCAGACGGATTTCCCCCTATCCCTCTCCCTTTCTCTCTCGCTCTTATCCCTTTCCAGGCAGATCCTTCCCCCATCCCTCTCCCTATCCCTCTCGCTCTTATCCCTCTATCTCTCCCTCTTCAGACGGATTTCCCCCTATCCCTCTCCCTTTCTCTCTCGCTCTTATCCCTTTCCAGGCAGATCCTCCCCCCATCCCTCTCCCTATCCCTCTCGCTCATATCCCTCTATCTCTCCCTCTTCAGACGGATTTTCCCCCTATCCCTCTTCCTTTCCCTCTCGCTCTTTTCCTCCAAGCAGGATTTCTAAATGTAGATGTAATATCAAAATGAAATAACACAACCCACCGTCTTGTAAGTACCTTTTTTCCACTTACCAGCGAGATCCAGCTGGGACCCATACGCTTTCCGTAACATAATATCCCTGTTCTGATTGGCAGTATTGCCTCCTGCTTGCCCGCCGCTTCCACTGACGTCACTCCATACACTGTTGGTAAACAAACATAGTGTGTAGACTTCTGTATAATCGTTGTCTTTACTCTGGCGAAAATAAGTGCTTTAACTAGCTTATAGAGTGTGATCTGACGATTCATTGTTTCTTTCTACGTGGAAAGAATGTTCATTATGTATAACTATTCTATGATTTTTGTTTTGTAATTTGTTTATTTTTTATATGATTATTATTTCGGAGTGATACCAATCTGTTTTTTTTCTTTTCTTTTCTTTTTTTTTGAAAATGAAATTATGGAATATATTGTTATTTGACAAACATGTGACTAGTTAGTCCACGCAACCTCAGAACGCGCACAGACATGGCCGAGCCTTACCTAATCTCCCTCCTGAGCAGACTCCGAGGGTGCGCCTCCCCCGGCAAGATGCCCACGGGAGGGAGCAAGGGCATACCCAGAGTAGACCGAATCCGTTGCATCAGAGACAGCTGCGGTTGCCCAATGCCCAGCATCGCGGACCCCACGTACATGCTACGGGAAGCGCCCAACATGCCCCGTGTTATCGAGGTGAAACTAATGTGTGAATTAATGTCTAGGAAGAGAAGACAGAGTGAGAGAGCTGACTGGAGTTCTACACTTAAGCAGACGGAAATACCAGTACCTCTGCTTATACCAAGCATCTACTGTGTCTCAAAGGCCCAATGTCAAAGGTCAAGAACAAGTGTGATTAGTAACGAGATTATGTCGACTATCGAGAGAACCAGCAGGACTACCGGCAGCGTGCAGCGTGTCCCATGACCTCAAGCCTCACCTCTCGACGGCCGCACTCGGGGTCCGATCGGTCGTACGCGAGAGGCTGGCCTTGTTTCCGGAGCCGATGTGGCAGCGCACTGTCGTTGTCGTCTTGAAGGCAGAGCGGTCGTTCTTCTCGGGTCTGTGGGTAGAGGCAGGTGGGCTTGGTTTGGATGGGTCTCTCTTTAGACTTTGGATTTTGATAGGTATGTATATACATGCAAGCAAACACACACACACAAATACACAGACACATATACACGTACACATACACACACGCGCGCGCACACACACACACACACACACACACACACACACACACACACACACACACACACACACACACACACACACACACACACACACACACACACACAGAAACACACACACTAACACACACACA
>NW_028234426.1:13149129-13156969 GCF_977035675.1 Penaeus japonicus | reverse complement strand
TTTTGACGAGAGAGAGAAAAAAAAGAAAAAAAAAGACATAATTGTACACCCACTTCACCTCTTAAGAGAAGAGAGGACGAGAAGAGAGGATGATTATGAAAAGGTGTGGCAAACGGTTGTCGCTTGTTAGTGTTGCTAACAGGCGTGTGGTTAGGTAACACACGAAAGCTATGTCAACATGCGTTTGTTTGTGTGTTTTCGTGTCGGTGTAGAAACGTGTGCGTATAGGTGTGTGTTTCTGTGTGTTTCTGTGTGTGTGTGTGTGTGTGTGTGTGTGTGTGTGTGTGTGTGTGTGTGTGTGTGTGTGTGTGTGTGTATGTGTGTGTGTGTGTGTGTGTGCTAAAGTGGAAACGCATATGAGTCAAAGCGTATGAGGAAAAAAATATATGAATATTTTTCTAGATATGTCATCACGTGTCAGCAAATGAGTATCCATTACATTTCATATAATTTCTTCAAAAGATAATGAAAAGGTTTTACTCACAGAGGTAAAGGAATCGATACGTGTCTTGTACATGTGACACGCGCCCTTTTCTTCGGTGTCATCAGCCCGCCCACGCCAGGTTCGATTCGATCATTTTCTCTTCGTAATCCACTGTTTTTTTTCGATTAGGGGCTGTTACTTTTTATTTGTTCTCTCTCTCTCTCTCTCTCTCTCTATATATATATATAAATATATATATATATATATATATATATATATATATATATATATATATGTATGTATATATATATATATATATATATATATAATATATATATATATATATATATATATGTATGTATGTATGTATTATTATTATTATATATATATATATATATATATATATATATATATATATATATAATATATATATATGTACATAATATATATATATATATATATATATATATATATATATATATATATAATATATATATTATATGTGTGTGTGTGTGTCGTATATTGCTCTCTCTCTCTCTCTCTCCTCTCTTTCTCTTTCTCTCTCCTCTCTCTCTATCCTCTCACCCCCTTCTCTCCTCCTCCTCCATCCTCTCTCTCCCACTATCTCCAGCATCCTCCCCTCCCCACCTCCTCCCTCGCTCCTCACCTCTCTCCTCTCCGCCCCTCCGCCCCTCCTCCCCTCCCTCTCCCTCTCTCGCTCCTCGCTCCCTCTCCCACCACCACTCCTCTCTCCCCCTCATCCTCTCCTGCCTATCTCCTTCCTACTTCACCTCTCTCCTCTCTCCTCTCTCTCTCACTCTCTCTCCTCCCTCCGTTCCTCTCAATCTCTCTCCTCTCGAACCATTGTTAGTTGAACCTCTTACCTACTGAAGGATGAGTAAAGATGAGTAAATATATTGACATCTTGTAGTTGTAAAGGACCGACAGTTGTTCCCTTTATCGTTTACTTCCATTGTTGATGTTAGTAATAATGATCATTATAGCGCTGTTGCTGATAAGGATAACAACGACTATGACGATGACAACAATAATGACAGTGGATAGGATAATGATAAAGATGATGATAATGATTGTAGTAGTAATGATAACAGTTATAATTATTAATATTATCATCATTATTGTCATTATTATTACTATTACATTATCATTACTATCATTATCATCATCATTTTCATTATCATAATCATGATAGTGATAATAGGGATAATAATGATATTGATAATGATGATATTGATAACAAAAATATTATGACGATAATAAAAATGATAATTGTTGTCTATCAAGTTCTATTGCTCTCTTTCCATTCGACAAGAAAACCGTGTATAACAAGACAGCCCAAAATAACGGTTATAAATGGGAGTACATTATAAATCTTCAATGGACTATGAAAAAGAAATGAATGCATATTTTGTGACAACATAGTAAGCCTTATTCATAATAGAAAGATCGCTGAATATCAAAATTTTCATAAAATAGCACACGAGATGAGTAGTGAATAAATAGCATACAACATTCCACTATCATACGTCGTATTTGATTCAAATTCCATTACAATTTCCCTTTGATATACACATAGATAATCTCTTTGATATATTCATATGAAAAATCGAGATTATCAAGATGAATCAGGGATTAACCATGAATTATTTGACACGCTTGCGATATATAACTAGATACGGTGCTCTGGTGATAGAATTGTCAGCAATAACAAGTTTTCAGAATCATTAAATCAAAATCATTGATTAAACGCTAATTAGATTAAATCCTCGTTCTCTATTTGCCTCTAGGATGTCTCCATTGTCTTTTAGTTCCGATTTGTGATAATATTCGAAAGACAAAATTCCATATTTTTAAACGAAAAAAAGAAGAAGAAAAAAATGGCCCTTATTATTATTATTTATTAATGATATTATCAGTTATTTATTTGGTAAACTGAAACAACCGCCCTCAAAAAACCATATACAATAATCAGTTACATAATACACTTACAAATAAATTATGTATATCAATTAGATATGACAGCGATAAAAATATAATATTCTTTATGTTTATATGACTTATCAGCGCTCTAAAATGTGATTGCATTAACTAAACTTATCACCCTATAGAAATACGAATGAATACAGATATGATATTGATATGAATAGTAATAATATAATAATGTAATGGACATTGAAAATAAGAACTTTATGATGAGGGAAAACGATAATGGCCATGATAATGATAATAATAATATCCAAATTGAGAATGGCCTTAGTAATGCTGTTAATGATGATCATGAAATCAATAATGGTAATGATAAAAGTAATATGATTACCATTACTTCTACTACCACTAATAATCAAATTCATAATGATAAAGATTACAACAACAATAATGGCAAAAGAAAAGAAAAGAAAAGAAAAAAAAAAATATATATAGTGATAATAATGAAGATGATAATGATCACAATACTAGAGCTGATAACGATGATGATAATAATGATGATAATGATTCCAGAGAGCGAGCCGCACCCTGTTCCCATAAAAGGACGCCCACCTCATGTCGTGTCATGAACGTTTGCCTTCCCTTAAAGTCACGTCAATCTTCATTTCCTCGTTCATGTTAAACTAAATCCATGATCTTCCTCATTTTTACGTATGTATAAGTATAAACATCCGAATCAAAGCCAAATGAAAGAAAAAATCAAAACAAAAATCTCCTCCCTGCACTCCTGCAAGAATTCCCTGCACCTACATCAACCCATTAAAATAGAAGTTTCCATTACAAGTGCAAAGAAAAGAGGAGAAATAAATGAAAAGGAGAAGGAAGAATATCCTACCAAACCCTCCAAGCACTACCCTCCTCATTATCATATATATAAGTTCACCTCTTGACAAGACACAAAAATTAAACATTTGAGGCACAATCCGAATAAAATTTAGAATGAAAAAGATACTGACATTAACATTTGATTAATGCTTGTAAAAGCAGAATAAAGCCTTTAAACCCTATAATCAATGTTACCCTGATTATGAAAGATCAATAATTATAATATCACTGATAATATAATATAATGATATGATTTGAATCATTATAATATTCAATAAAATAATAATATATATACTAAAAATAATAAGAATAATATAATAATAAATGACTAATAATAAATAATAATAGCTTTTAATATTAAATAATATTAATGAATAATAATAATAAGATTAATAATAAAATACAGAATTTTTTGGAATAATAATATTAACAATAAAATAATAATAAAATTCGAATATAATAATAATAAGTAAATTAACATTATTTATAGATAATAAAATTGATAATAATAACAATAAGAGAAAGAAAAAGAATAAAAAATATTAATGCCGAGGGCGCTGTTGCACCGCCATTACGGCGAGTGATGAGAATGCACATCGCAAATAAAGCACACGTCAACGCACAAGCTATTTCCTTGAATCCTGGAAGAAATCTGACATGATATTTGTGAAACGAAATGTAGGTATGTACTCACAAAGTTCTCAGAGTTGACACAGCATGGGAATAATTGTTCTCAAAGTTGACGCACAGGATGAGTAAAAACGAAAATATGAATAAAAATTAGGAACGTTGATTCTCGTATCCAATCAAGAGATTGATTGGAAAAAAAAATAGTTTAGATGAATGTAAGCCTGACTTCCAGACCATGGTATCAGTTCAATGTTCAGTGCATAAAACAAGAAGTATAATATAGGCAATTTCATAATCCGTGAATAATATTGAACATTTAAACGATTTCTTTGCAAAATTAAGGTAACTCACTTTTATAACAATAGATATCAAACAACTACTTCTAAATATACAGGTAGGACAAGACTTACAACGTTGCAATGTGTTCAGACCTCAATCAATAATAGAAACAATAATATTAACAATAAAACCCCCTCATGAAATGGATACTGTGACATCAGGTATCATAACATAACACCATTTTCAAATGTGGAGAAATAGGCGACCATAAATGATCATCACAATCACAGTCGAAATTATAGTACTGTAAACAAACTTGCTTACAGTAAAGCCATTTATCCAAATCCAGCGACAGTGTTGGTCGGGTAAGAAGTCAAGGAAATGTAACGAACTAATTCGAAAAAAAGATTTCTCTTCAAGAACTCATCAAAAACGTCTCATCAAAACAACCAACCTCTTTCGGTGTCCGGCAAGAGATCTATATTGGGCCTGATCCTCTTCGCAATATTCATTAATGATCTATCGACTATTGCAAAAATATGCCTTCATGCTCTCAATGCGCTGAGGACTCGCACTTCCTTCGCACTTCCTTGGGATCTTTTTACAAAATGCAGGATATAGTGCTGAGAGATTGCGTAATTAATATAATCACATATCAGCTAAATCTCGTTATACTGATATATATCATTTATGCAACAAAGCCTCCCCGAAGTTAAAAGATAATATATATATAGGTATATATATATAATTAAATATATATATAATATATATATATAATATTACATATATATATATAATATAATATATATATATAGTTATATATTATATATTATATATATATATATTTAAAATATATATAGATAAAGTACAAATATACGTTTAATTCCAACTGACTAAAATTATCGTTTTCCCACCTTATTTTTTGTTTTACTTTGTTTTTCGTTCAGACTACAAGGCATAAAATTCCGAGGTCGTCGATGTCAAATCTAAACGTCAGTAAAAGAAACTTGTACATAACAATATATATATCTAATATATAATATATATATATAATATATGTATATATATATATATAATATATATAAATTTTTTGTTTTTTTTTTTTTTTTTTTCAATTAACATCTAGCGTTTTCGTAACTTGTCAATAATGCCAGTATGCATTTAGATATGAGATCATAAAAGGTAATATTGTTAAACAGCTGTTGTGTATAATTTTTTTTCTTCTATCTGGCTATAGACATATAAACCTGTATATGTATACGGCAAACACACACACACACACACACACACACACACACAAACACACAAACAAACAAACAAACACACACACACAATCAAACAAACAAGCAAGCAAACAAACAAACAAACAAACAAACACACACACAAATATATATATGTATGTATATATATGCATATATTCAGCGAAACAAGTGCGCGAGGGGAAACGTGTGTCTGTTAAAAGTCCCGACTGCAGCCCTCCACTGATCACTCATTCTCCTGCTCTGAAAACTCGCTGTTTGTGTCGATTGTACTCGGACTCATTCAAGTGTTAACACATACACTGCGAATTTCCCAAAATTGTACGTCGATGTTTTTTGTTTTTTTTCAAAGCCATTTTTTGATGTTATGGGGGCGACGGGCGGCCGATGTGCATCAATTAAAAGAATCAAATGAACTGAAACGTCATGTCATCATTGATTTTCACGATTTTCTTTCCGTTCTTTAAAATTCATTGTCGTCCTGTCAGTTCGTTTAACGTCACGGAGAGCTCCTTGATAGGAAAAGGCTGCACTTGTTAAGCAAGTTTTCTATTCGAATATGATTTTTTTTTTTTTTTTTTTTGCTTCTCCCTCTCTTTCTCTCTCTCTCTTTCTCTCTCTCTCTCTCTCTCTCTCTCTCTCTCTCTCTTTTCTCTCTCTCCGCAGTCCTCTCTCGCTCCCTTTTTTAATCTTCTTTCTCTGTTCTCTCGCTCTCTTTCTCTTTCTGTTCCTGTCAACTCCTCTCATTCTCATCTCTCTCTCCACTCACCTCTCCTCGTCCTCCTCTCTCCTCCTGCTCTCTCTCTCCCCACCAATTCGCCAAACTCTACCTCGCTCTCTCTCTCTCTATCATTTCTTCTCTCCCCCCCCCCCTTCTTCCTCCCTCTCCCTTCCTCTCCTCACCTCTCTCCTCCCTCACCTCTCTGCTCCTCTCTCCTCTCCTTCCCTCTCCAACTTCTCTCTCCTCCCTCCTCTCTCTCTCCCTCTCTCCTCTCTCTCTAGTCTCCCATCCCCCCTACTCTCTCTCCTCCTCTCTCCTCCTCTCTCCCCCCTCTCCTACCCTCTCTCCCCCCTCTCCTCCCCTCTCTCTCTCTCTCTCTCTTAAAATGCTATGACCTGAAACCATTCTCTACACGGATTCAGAATATTACCACGTTACCCCGACTTTGGACATGCAGAAGTTGATATGCAATCTTTCCTCCCCAAAGTTCCACATTTCCAAAAACATCTTCCTTGTTGCAAATAAATATAAAGTATTCGTGCTATTGGCACCCTCATTAATGATTTCCAGACTGAAGGCACCTGCAATTGAGCGAGTCGGTGAGCCTTTTCTGTACCGTGGCTTTGCAACTTACATAACACAGAGCCATTCCACGTCTCCACTGTTGAGGTTGCAACTTGCAAATGATGAAAACTTGTTTGTTTCTTGTTCATTAGCTTTTTGGCTGGTTGCACGTATCTTTCCTACGCTGTCCTAGATTGACATGTGTGCTGTATGCTGTAAACTCAACAACGTCGACATAATACACACGTGCACATTTTCTATCAGCGAAAGAGAGGAAAAGAGAGAAAGGATGGGGGGGAGACATTGAAAGAGAAAACGAAATACAAACAAAAAATAAAGAAAGACGTGCAGAAAATGAGAAAAGAAAGAAGAAGGAGAGAAAGAAGAGAGCGAAGAGACGAGAGCGACAGACCCGAAAGAGAAGAGAGAAGTAACTCACACACACACACGCACACACAGAGAGAGAGAGAGAGAGAGAGAGAGAGAGAGACAGAGACAGAGACAGAGAGACAGACAGACAGACACACACACACACACACAGAGAGAGAGAGAGAGAGAGAGAGAGAGAGAGAGAGAGAGAGAGAGAGAGAGAGAGAGAGAGAGAGAGAGAGGGATGAGAGTTCGGTGTGTTGTGGAGGTGACTGAGACAGCTGCACCTCCTGAGGTGTACAACCATTGACAACTTCCTTCCTCCCCCCATCCACCCCCCACCCCCTCCCTCCACCACATTCTTTTCAACCCCCATCTCCTCTCTCCTTCATCCCTGTTTCATATTGCACACTACACGTTGCATACCATCTTTGCATCACTATTACAATCATCCTCCCCAGAGGGCATATTGTGCCGTCGGAAGTAAAGGCTATTCGATACCTTAATCATCCTAAAGGTTCCTTAGTAACGTGTTTGAACTTGCGCCAGGGAAAGGATCCGACCCTCTAAAATGCCTTTAATCGTTTATACTGTCAATTTGCCTACCAGCCAATGCCTGATTTAGTCATGTATTCATTTGACTTCTCATCTGAATTAATAATTCCGACGAGCTATGTATTCTCATGAATTATTTCAAGTCTTAATCAAATAGTTTAAACAGAGAGCTTGGAGGATCTTTTTTTTTTTTTTTTTTTTTTTTGT
>NW_028234426.1:13147768-13149029 GCF_977035675.1 Penaeus japonicus | reverse complement strand
CCCCCGAACACCACACCCACCCCCGTGGGAAATTTTCATAGGGAGAGATGAGGAAGGGGGAGGGAGGGGGGAGTTGGAGGGGCAAGAGTTAATTACCACGATTAATCATCTCGCAGCACCGAGGCTCTATTTGACACCTCTGGCAAGGGCAATTATCCAGCGGTATTAATTGACGGTGAATCTAACCTCGGGATTGATATAGTCTCTGTCAACATAACCCAAATTCCTTTGTGGACGAATGGTACGTTTGCAGAGCTCCACACTCATGAATTTATAAGGAGATTAAGAGATTAGAATCCTTTAAAAATAGTATCACGAAATACGAATTGGAGTGTATAATAACACACTAGGCAACCGATTGATAGAGTACAACCAATAAAGTACTCCAGAGGGAATCAGAAACGATTGAACAAAAACGGATATTTATTACCGTACACGATAAATGGTTTAGTTACGTCATAGGGTTGGAGAGAGAGAGAGAGAGAGAGAAGGGGGAGGGAGAAAGGGAGAGAGGGGAAGGGGAGAAGGGGGGGGAGAGAGGGAGAGAGAGAGAGAGAGAAGAGGAAAGGAGGGAGTGAGGGAGAGAGAGAGACAAAGAGAAAGGGAAAGAAGCAGGTTAAATACAAGGATAGAGGAAATATGTCAAAGAGAGAGAGAAAAAAAAATAGAAAGAGAGAACGAGAAAAAGAGAGAAAAAACAAACAAACAAATAATCACATCACTAACAATAATCAATACCAAACCACCCAACGTACGAAAAAAAAAAAAAAAACGTTAACGATCACCACCAAGGGAGCAGTTGTCAGCGATCATCAGACTGTTTACCGACGAAGGGGGTCAGAGGGTATGCTCAGCAGATGACTGACTGATTGACTGACTGACTTAGAGTTTATTACAGGCGGGGAAACTTAGTAGTAGAGGTGATGCTGGTCCATTATTTTTGTTATTTTTGTATTTATGGAACTTGTGTATATTTGAGAAAGGGACAGAGTTATGCATGTTGAATGAAGAAGCGAAACAATAAATGTATTTCTGAAAGCAATGTTAACCTATGATGGAGCAGAGGCCGGGGAGAGAGAGAGGGGGGGGGGAGAGATAAAGAGAGAGAGAGAGAAAGAAAAAGAGGGAGATAAAGAGAGAGAAAGAGAAATAAAGAGAGAGAGAGAGATAGAGAGAGAAAGAAAGAGAGACAGAGTAAGGGAAAGAGTGTGTGTGGGAGGGTCTAGAGAATGAGAAGGGGGTGGAAAGGTGGAAGATAAAT
>NW_028234426.1:13117123-13120168 GCF_977035675.1 Penaeus japonicus | reverse complement strand
GATAATGATAACAATGATAACAACAACAACAATAATAATGATGATGATGATGATAATAATAAAAACAAAAATAATAGTAATAATACTAATACTACTACTACTACTACTACTAATAATAATAATAATAATAATGATAATAATAATAATAATAATAATAATAATAATAATAATAACAATAACGACAATAATGATAATGATAACGATAATGAGATAATGATGAAAATAAAAAAGACAATAAGAATGATATCAATAAGGATAACAATGATGATAAAATCAATAGTGATAAAATTAAAGATAAAAAGCTAAAAAAAAAAAGATAAAGATAACAACGATCATAAACAATAATTCCAACAGCAATACCGGTAAAAAAAACGCAATCAAAACACCAAAACAATTCCACCGCCCTCTCTCAAACTCAAAATTCCTCCATTTCGAAATTCACCCAAAACACAACCCCCCAAAATCGAATCCCGGAACCTTCCTTCGCTACAAACAAACAAAAGCCGAAAAACATTATAGCGTGCGAGCGAAACAGGATAAGCTCTCGCTAAATAGGATTAAATATCCAGCCGAACTTAGTGTACCATCCATGGCGTCGAGAATCAGTCTAATGGTACACTAGGCTGCGTCACAACATGCTGTGTTTAGTGTACTGTACCGTACTGTACCGTATTGTCTGAACACGGGAATGGCTTGGCTTGGCTTGTATTGGTGTGTTGTGTCTGGTTGTATGTTTGGGTGGAGGTCTGTGTGGTTTGGAGGGTGTGTGTGTTTGTTTTGGGGGTATTTGATTGTTTTGGGGGTATGTGTTTGTTTAAGGGGTATGTGTTTGTTTTAGGGGTTTGTGTTGCTTTTGGGGGTATGTGTTTGTTTTGGGGGTTTGTGTTTGTATTAGGGGTATGTGTTTGTTTTCGAGGTATCTGATTGTTTTAGGGGTATGTGTTTGGTTTAGGGATATGTGTTTGTTTTGAATGTGTTTGTTTGGGGAGTTTGTGTTTATTTTAGGGGTATCTGTTTTTTAAGGGGTCTACGCTTGTTTTGGGGGTCTGTTCGGTATTTGTGTGTGACAGGCGCTTGGAGTCGGGAGGTGAGTCTGTTTTTGTTTGTTTGTTTGTTTGTTTTTGTGCCTATGTGTGTTTGCTTGTGCTGTATGTTTATGAATATGTATGTCTGTCTTTGGGTCTGTTTGGTCTATGTTATCTACGTGTGCGTCTTTTGTTTTTTGTTGTTTCTTGGGACGTATAGAGACGCAGGAGGGCGACCGACCAGATTACCTCCGCCTCATAAAACATTTCGTCTCAAACTTCGATCTCCTTCCGGTTAAGACGTGAAACTCATTTCCGGAAACAGCTCGAAGCCACATGCACGGATTCGAAGGCGTGATTAAAAGGCTCTCTTAAGAGGGAATGTGTTCGTATGAGGTCGCCAACGAGCGGGCTTTCTCAACTCCTATATGTGTTTAGAAACGCTTTATCCATTTAGGTCATTCCTTTATTTATTGGATCCGAAATTGATTTATTGTTCGTTTCTTCTTATGCAACATTAGTAGCCTATCATAAAGAAGAAAAAAATATATGTATATATACTCCAATTCCTGATCGGGTCATCGCTAAACTAACTAAAAAAAAACAAAAACAAAAAAAATACATAAAAGTCCGATAAACTACCTTAAAAAGAAAAAGAAAAACATAAAAGTCCGATACATCTCGTAATCCATATTCCGGAGACTAAGTTTCAGTTTCCACAGAGCGAAGCAGGCGCTGTCACAGAAGTTTATCGTCTGCGTGTAACGATGTCTCGAAGAGCGCCATCTGGGATCACGAATTTAATTGATTTCCCTTCTTCACGAATTCGTTCGCTACATATGTTTACTACATTGTCTGAATTAGCTTATTTGTTTCCTTGTTTGTTTATTTGTTGTTATGTTTCCCTATCTCTTCTTAATTAAGTTGTTTGTTTCCTCTGTTTTGTTATTCTGCTGAACTGGTTTCTGCGTTCATGGTGGGATTCTTTGTTGCACTGTTTATTGTTGACTAAGTGAGACGATTTAGGCTCGTGTTCTAGATTCATGATGTTAAAAGCGTAGGCACTTACTACATATGCACACAGACACACACACATATACATACACACGCACACAGACACACATATACATACACATGTACACAGACACACACACATACATAGACACACACACACACACACACAAGCAAACAAACATACATACAAACAAACACACTCACTGGATGAGTAGAGAGAGAGAGAGAGAGAGAGAGAGAGAGAAAGAGAGAGAGAGAGAGTTTATATATATGTATGTATGTATATATATATATATACAAACATGTATGTATTTTGGTTTATCTATGCCTATATCTGTATCTTCATCTATATCTTTGTCTATACCTTTCTGTCTATCAATCTTTTTTTTTTTTCCTTTCTTTCTTTTTTTCTTTTTTTCTTTTTTGTACCAGGCAGATGATTGGTGACTTGCTTATAGATTAATGATAATAATCACTTGACAAATATCAGGTTCGTGATAAAAATCGCACTATGATTGGCAGGTTGGTCAGGATGATTATTTTAGATGCAGGATGTCAATCAGAGATGTAGTATACAGTTAAGCATCATTTTCACCTAGATGAATTATAAGTATAGTGAATTGAAATATAGAGAATGGTGAATAGTGAATAAACATTGATGATAATGGTTACAATCATGATAACGATAGTGGGTAAAATATCATCAATAAACATGAGGCTACAGTAGATACAAGAACATGCAGGTGAAAAAATAAATCAATGGTACTTTAGACAAAAAAAATAAAATAAATAATAACAATGATTAAATTATGAATCGGGAAATAAATTTATGAAGAGTCTTATCATTTTCTTATCTATGTATCTCTATCTCTGCACATCTACTTATCTATCTATATGTCTATTTACTTATCCACCATTCTATCTATCTATCTATCTCCAAAAATCAAAAGATACATCTGTCTCTTCATTAAAAAAAAAAAAAAATGTATATATATATATATATATA
>NW_028234426.1:13094623-13102123 GCF_977035675.1 Penaeus japonicus | reverse complement strand
GTAAGGTGAAAGGTAAGGGGAAACAGGCAGAGGGGAAAGGTAGGAAGGGCGAAAGGCGTAGCGGGATGGGAAGATGGGAGGGGAAAGGAAGGAGACTCGGGCGGGTGAGATAGGGAGAGGGGAAAGGGAGGGAACCTGGCCGGGCGAACGGCGACGGAACATAGGGAGAGGGGAGGGGGAGGAGGAGGGAGTAAGGGAGGGAAGAGGGAAGGGCGAGCGATAAGGAGTTAAGCGTGAGGATGAAGAATAATGGTCAGGAGGTGAAAGGGTGCAAGAGTCACTGCGGGAAGAGAGACGTGTGAGGAGAGGGGAAGAGAGGTGTGAGATGGATGATTATCCTCGACGTTAATGAGGGGAGAGGACGAAGGATGGCTTCCCCTCAACTCGAGTAAGTGATGTTCACTCTGTAAGCTCCAGTGAACAGTGACACTCGAACCCTGAATACTCCAGGGACGTCGGGGTTACCTCCACGACCCCGAAGTGCAAGGAATGGGCGAACCGCAACACCACAACACCCCCACAAATCTTCTCCATCACCCCCCCCCCCACCCCCCCGTCCCTCTCCTTCTCCCCACTCCTTTCCACCCTCCCATCACTTTCCAACAACCACCCCTCTACACCCTCCCACCCTCCCCTTTCCAACACCCGCTCCTCTCCACCCTCCCCCACCCCCCAACTCTTTCAACCATCCACCCCTCTCCACCTCCCATCCGTTTCCACCACCCACCCCTCTCCAACACCCGCTCCTCTCCACCATCTCCACCATCCACCCCTCTCCACCTCCTATCCGTCCCCACCACACACCCCTCTCCACCACCCATCCCTCTCCACCACCCACCCCTCTCCACCTTCTCACTCCTTTCCACCCACCTTTCGTTTTCCACCCTCCTAACCATCTCCACCTCCCATCCCTCACCCCTCTCCACCCCTCACCCCTCCCTCCCAAAATCCCACTCCTTTGCTGCCATTCACCCTCTTAAACCCTCTGCTCATGGACCTCCCCGTAATCCCGACTCCTTCGGCAACTTGGCGCCCGCACGTCAACCAGGTAAGGCAAATGGCCCCTTGAGACAAGCGCCCACCGCCCACCGCCTACCGCCCACCGCCCACCACCGCCCGCGACCTCGCAATCACGGAGACAAACGCCCCGTCGCTGCCTAAGCCTTGTTTATCCAGTAATCTTTATGGATGGCGGGCCCGCTCTCTCGCTCCCTCTCTCGCTCCCTCTCTCGCTCTCTCTCTCTCTCTCTCTCTCGGGTATCCATCACGGGCTCGACGACTCTTGCTGCTCTCACGACAGGTCAAAGAGTGGCTGGTGAGAATTATGACCTTGACCTTTTTTCCGTTCTTGGGGGAAGGGAGGGAATAACAGAGAGAGAGGGAGAGAGAGGAATAATGGAGTAGAACGAAAGGAGAGAGAGAGGGGGAGGGGCATGGAGGGAGAGAGAGAGGGAGAGAGAGGGGGGGGGAGGGAGGGGGAGGGAGAGAGAGAGAACGAGAGAAAGAAAGAGAAAAATGCAGAGGAGAAAGAGAGAGATGAGAGAAGAGAGAGTGTGAGAAGATGAGAAAGAGAGAAAGTGAGAGATAGAGAACGGTAGAGAGAATAAGAGAAAGAAAGAGAGAGAGAAAGGGCGACAAAGAGAAAAGAGAGATAAGGTCTAAGAGAAAGAAGTCCACACCTACGGCACCTCCCGCAACTTATAAGCCTCTTAGTCCCCTCATTTCGTCCATATATGGACCCCCCTCCCCTCCCCTCCCTTCCCCTACCCTCCCCTCCCTATCCGCTGCCTAAGATCCCCCCTCCCCCCTCCTCTCCCTCTCCACCGCAGTTCCTTCCTTCCCCTCAGTTCCCTCTACCCTCCCCCCCTCCCCACAATGTCCCTCTACCTACCCCCCCCCCTCCCCTAGAGTCCCTCTGCCTACCCCCTCTTTACACCAGGACCGTGGGGGGAGGGGGGAGGGGGGCCGAGGAAGAGGGAAAAGGCGAGGAGGGGGGAATAGGGAGATGGATAAGGTCGGAAAAGGAGGGGGAAGTAGGGAGATAGAAATGGCGAGGAGGGGAAGGAATAAAAAGATAGAAATGGCGAGAGGAGAGGAAAGAAATGGAGAGGGCCGGGGGGAGGGGAGAGGGGGGGATAGGGAGATGGAAAAAGCGAGGAGGGGGAGGAATAGAAAGATAGAAATAGCGAGAGGAGAGGAAAGAAATGGAGAGGGCCGGGGGGAGGGGAGAGAGGGGGGGGAATAGGGAGTCAGAAAGAGAGGGGGGGGGGAATAGGGAGTCAGAGAGAGGGGGGGGGGGGGGGGACTGAGTTTCCGAAGCGCCCTCGACACGCGGCGGGACTCCGGCCTCCCTCTGGAGTAAGGGCACTGAGTGAAGTTTCATCTCATTAGCATTGCCCTTCGAGTGGGTGAGGGTCCTTCACTTAGGGGGGCGGGGGAGGGAGGAGGGGTGGGAGTTAATACCAGTACCAGTTTTTAACCAGTATCGGATTTCTTCTTTTTTTTTTTTTTTTCTTCTCCTTCTTCTGCTTCCCCTTCTTATTATTATTTTCTTCTTCTTCTCCTTTTTCTTCTCCTTCTTCTTCTCCTTCTCCACCTCCTCCTCCTTCTCCTTCTCCTTCTTCTTCTTCTTCTTCTTCTTCTTCTTCTCCTCCTCCTCCTCCTCCTCCTCCTCCTCCTCCTCCTCCTCCTCCTCCTCCTCCTCCTCCTCCTCCTCCTCCTTCACCTTCACCTTCTCCTTCTCCTTCTCCTTCTTCTTCTTCTTCTTCTTCACACACACACTACATAACACCAACCCCCGCACATGTGCCTGCGGGCGCAAACAGACGCCGCCCGCATTAGGAGGAGCGAGAAACAGGAGCCACGTTATTTCCGGTCTGAAGAGAAATAGTTACATAATCGGAAAAGCGAAGGAAATGTAGAATCGCCGGGGTCTTCGTCATCTCCCTCGTTTTACATTTTCTATGGCGAGTTTCCCGTTTTCTGTTGTTGCTTTCGTTTTCTGTTTTCATTTCCGTGAGATGCGGTGGTTTAACTTATTTCTTATTATTATCATTATTATCATGATGATTATTATTATTATCTTTCTTTCTTTCTTTCTCCCTTTCTCTCTCTCTCTCTCTCTCTCTCTCTCTCTCTCTCTCTCTCTCTCTCTCTCTCTCTCTCTCTCTCTCTCTATCATTCTCCTCTCTCTCTCTCTCTCTCTCTCTCTCTCTTTCTTTCGCTTTCGTCATCCCTCTTGTTTTCCATTTTCCATGATGAATTCTTTCTTCTGTTACTCTATATCTATCTTTATTTATCTATCCATCTCTCCCTCTACCTATTTCTACATCTTTGTGAAATGGGAGAAAGAGGGTGTACGTAAACAAATCGAATTCATATAATACTTATGGGAAAAAAGTCATTAGTATTCACGGGCGTGGAAATAAGGGCGTGATTTAAGGGTAAGCTGTCCAAGCTATGATAAAGTGTTATGGAAGAGGGGGAGAGAGCGGGATGTTGAACGAAAGAGTATGTAAACGTGAAACTGTGGTGATAAGGCCATTTATGCGAACGTAAGGTTAGGGTAATAGGGGAAAGTATGAAGACGAGAATGAAAATGAAATTCTGGGTATGCTGAGAGGCTCTCGTATGTCCGAAATAAAGAATAAATTCACAAGCAAAAAAAATCGTAGACACACACATGCATGCAGACATATGCACGCACATATATAAATGCACACACACATGCACTAGCAAAATAGACTTTATAAACAAGAAAAATGGGAATTCACTTTCGCCTCAAAGAAGTAATGTATACCAGGCTCACTTCAAAAAGCTGTAGAAATTGCAAAGATGCTATTTATACAACACTCTCTCCATTGTGCAGCAATTACCTTTATATGACAACCCGGACCCTATAAATAGAATATCACACTATAGCGTCCATAATTTGTTTATCAACAAGGCAGCTTCGTGCATCACAATGAAAAAAAAAAAAACTTATCTATTTCGGTGTTGCAATATATAGGTAGCTCGGGTATAAACACCATGTGTTCATTCATGTGTATGCTTGCGTCCTACATACTGATGACCTGTATTGACAGTTGGCGATTACACTTGTAGGTTACGTGTGCACGTGTATCCTGTACACGTTAATGGCTAATGGAATGGCGTGATCTATACATACACAGACAGGTGTGTATCTAACCCTTGGCACATGTCAGTAAGTAGATACAGGTGACCCAGGCGAGTTGTGGAAGATTTTAACACTCTTGACTATGTATAGTATATGTATGTTTTAGGTGATATAGTGCAATACTTACATGTATTCATCTTACATCTTATACCTATTTTGGATTACCTAAGCTAAGAAATGCATAAAGATAGGTTGAAAATAGAACAAGAAGTAATTCCACGATACAAAGTGCGTAATTAATGTTCAGTATATAAATCTTGTATCGTAATTCTGATGTTATACTTATTGAGATTTCTCTTACACATTGAGCTGCAAAATCATTCACACTTTTTTCAGAATTTCTCAAAAGGCATTATATCCATACAAATAACACAAACAAACATCCTTACACAAACAAACAGTAGGGGCAAAGACACATTAAACAACACATACACCCACACACACACACAGACACACACACACACACACACACACACACACACACACACACACACACACACACACACACACACACACACACACACACACACACACACACACACAAACACACACACACACAAACACACACACAGACCCACACACACACACACAAACACACACAGAAACACACACAAACACACACACACACACAAACCCACACACACACACAGACCCACACACACACAGACCCACACATACACACACACACAAACACACACACAGACCCACACACACACAGACACACGTACACACACACACACACAACCGTACCGCAAACCCACTCTTTCCCTCTTCCGCAAAACGGTCGGTTTACAAACCAAACCAAGAGACGTCTTACGCGTACCCAGGTTTACGTGAGACGCAACAAATTTCCTTATTTCCGGCGAGAGTGATGATTTCCGGCTCAGAGGAGTTAGACGGAGTAATCACGGCTTTGGGAACATGACTCTCACTCCTCGGGATGGGTAATAAGGAGATGCTAAGAAAAGCATAAGAACTAAAGGTAAGAATAAGCTTAAGCAAGATGTAGCTATGATTGTGATAGTTATGATGATGATGATGATAGTGATAGTAAGGATGATAATAGTGATGATAATAATGGTAATGGTAATTATCATTAGTAGTATTCTTATCATTATCATTATCATTATCATTATCATTACTATTATTACTATTATTATTATCATTATTATTATTATTATTACCTTTACCATCATTATCATCATAAGAAAAATAATATAAATTATGATAATGATAAGGATGGTAATAATAATAAAGACAATTATGATGATGGCAAAAGTGAATACGGTGATTATAAAATGATATTGATAATCATAATAACACTAACACCAACAATAATATCAGCAATAATGATATTGACGAAAAAGAGCAACAACAATAATGCAATAAAAATAGTGATAATAATGATAATAATGAGAGGAAAAAAGGATAACAACAAAAACAATACCAAAGATAATAACAAGAATAACAATGCCAATAATAACAATAATGCTAATGATAACAATAATCTAACTACCTAAGTATTTTCTTCATCTTCCTTTTCCTTTTTCTTTTATTTTTCTTTCTGCTTTCGACACTCAGAAAGTAATCGGTGTGAGAGGTTGCAGACGTCATTCAAAGAACATTTGCGTTCAATGTGGATTGTGATGGATGACCTTGAATAGAACATGTGTGTGCGTGTGTGAGTGTGTGTGTGTGTGTGTGTGTGTGTGTGTGCGTGTGTGTGTGAGTGTGTGTGTGTGTGTGTACAGTGAAAGTGAGAGAATAAATACATATAGATCGACATATACAAAAGAAAGAAGAGAGAGAGAGAGTACTTAGATATCTATACATACTAAAGAAAGTGGAGAGAGAGAGAGAGAAAGAGCGAGAGAGAGAAGAGGGAAAAATAGACAGAGAGAGAGAGTGAGAGAGAGGGGTAGAGATGGAGAGAGAAAGAGAGAGAGATAGAGATAATGAGAGAGAGAGTGAGCGACAGACAGACAGAGACAGAGAGATTAACAAGAAAAATAGTGAGACATTTTCTTGATTACGCTAAGGGCAATAAGGATAATGAAATAGTTGCACGAGGGACAACTGTACAAAATCCATTTTCATTACTTCCTCCCTTAATGAAAAACATCACGCTATATTCGTACAGGATGCAATAAAGTAAATATACTTTCGGGGAATCTTACCTTAGACACTGGTAGTCTCTCTCTCTCTCTCTCTCTCTCTCTCGTCTATCTTTCTCTCTCTCTCTCTCTCTCTCTCTCTCTCTCTCTCTCTCTCTCTCTCTCTCTCTCTCTCTCTCTCTCTCTCTCTCTCTCTCTCTCTCTCTCTCTCTCTCTCTCTCTCTCTCACTCTCTCTATTCCTCTATCTCTCCTTCTCCATCTCCTTCTCCAACTTCCACCCCCAATCCCTCTCCCTCACCCTCACCCTCCCTCACCCTCACCCTCTCCCTCTCCCTCTCCCTCTCCCTCTCCCTCTCCCTCTCCCTCTCCCTCTCCCTCTCTCTCTACCCTCTCCCTCCCTCTCCTCCCTCTCCCTCTACCCTCTCCCTCCTCCCTCCTCCCTCTCTCTCTCTCTCCTCCCTCTCCCTCACCCTCTCCCTCTCCTCACCTCACCCTCTCCCCTCTCCTTTCCTCTCCCCTCCTCCCCTCTCTCCCTCACTCCCTCTCCCTCTCCCCCTTCTCCCTCCTCCCCCCCTCTCCCTCCCTCACCCTCCCTCCCTCCCTCCCTCTCCTCCTCTCTCCCTCCTCCCCTCTCCCTCCTCCCTCTCCCTCTCCCGCTTCCTCTCCCTCTCCCTCCCCTCTCCCTCTCTCCCTCATTCTCCCTCTCCTCTCCCTTTTCTCCTCCTCTCCATCCCCCTGTCCCTCTCCCTCACCTCCCTCCTTCTCTCCCTCTCCCTCTCCCTTTTCCTCCTCCTCTCCTTCCCCCTGTCCTCTCCCTCTCCCTCTCTCTCTCCCTCCCCTATCCCTTCCCTCTCTCTCTCCCTTTCTTCACCCCTTACTGACGCGATCATCCTTTTCCTCTCCCTCTCTCCCTCTCCCTCTCCCTCTCCCTCTCCCTCTCCCTCTCCCTCTCCCTCTCCCTCTCCCTCTCCCTCTCCCTCTCCCTCTCCCTCTCCCTCTCCCTCTCCCTCTCCCTCTCCCTCTCCCTCTCCCTCTCCCTCTCCCTCTCCCTCTCCCTCTCCCTCTCCCTCTCCCTCTCCCCTCCCCCTCCCCTCCCTCTCCCCCTCCCCCTCTCCCTCTCCCTCCCCCTCTCTCCCTCATTCTCCCTCTCCCTCTCCCTTTTCCTCCTCCTCTCCATCCCCCTGTCCCTCTCCCTCACCCTCTCCCCC
>NW_028234426.1:13082123-13084623 GCF_977035675.1 Penaeus japonicus | reverse complement strand
GGAGGTCAAAGAGGAAGAGGAGGAGGAGGAGGTCAAAGTGGAATGGGAAGAGGAGGAGGAGGAAGAGGAGGGGGAGATGAAGGAGGGAATGTAGTAACAAACCAGAAGGAAGAGGAGAGAATTGCAGTACAGGAAGAGGAAGAGAAGGATTAGGAAAGAAAAGAAAAAAAAAGGGGAAATAATGAAAGAAAAAAATAATCACGTCATAGACTCCCCCTCCCCCTAAAAAAATAAAAAAAATAAAAAAAAAATAAAATGTAAAAAAAAAAAAAAAAAACGAAAGAAAGAAAAAAAAAACGATAACAAACGAGAGAAAAAAAAAAACACACAAAGAAAAGGAAACAAGAAAAGAATACGACGAAGCGAAAAAAAAAAAAAAAATCCGAAAGGGAAGATGAGCAGAAGGGACCAGAGGCGACAGAAGAAGATTACGGACCCGCCTGCCTCGGTGTGGAAAACAGAAGTCGCTTCACCTACCTCGGTCGGGAGTGCAGGTCCGAAAGGCGTCTGACTCCGAACTACCCTGTGGGAGGAGAGACATTTTTTTAATGATCTTTCGCTCAGGAGAATTTTTTTTTTTTTTTTATGTTGTCTTAGATGTTTCTCTTTTGCTTTTCTCTATTTTCTTTCTTTGTCTTTATTTATGACTGTCTCTCTCTCTCTCTCGTTCTCTCTCTTTCTCTCTCTCTCTCTCTCTCTCTCTCTCTCTCTCTCTCTCTCTCTCTCTCTCTCTCTCTCTCTCTCTCTCTCTCTCTCTCTCTCTCTCTCTCGTTTCTTTTCTATGTCACGGCTAAGCCAAGAGAGACACAAAACGCAGAGGTCATTTATGGGTCTGCGAGGAATATATTTAGGCCGTAGTCATCACCTTTACGAGCCTAGCTGAGAGTGTGTGTGAGAGAGAGATAAAGAGAGATAGATAGAGAGAGAGAGAGTCAGACAGAGAGAGAGAGTCAGACAGAGAGAGAGAGTCAGACAGAGAGAGAGAGTCAGACAGAGAGAGAGAGTCAGACAGAGAGAGAGAGAGAGAGAGAGTCAGACAGACAGAGAGAGAGAGAGAAAGAGAGTCAGACAGACAGACAGACAAACAGAGAGAATTAGACAGACAGATAGAGATATAGAGAATTAGACAGATAGAGAGTCAGACAGACAGACAGACAAAGAGAGTCAGACAGACAGAGAGAGTCAGATAGAGAAAGAGAGAGCCAGACAGACAGACAGGCAAAGAGAGAGAGAGAGAGAGAGAGAGAGAGAGAGAGAGAGAGAGAGCTGCGGCAGGTTGCGGGTGGTCCAACCTGCGGCAGCCCCTTCGTATTAGGCCATCCATCAGCAAAATAACTAGAAAAATAACGTTTCCCTCTAAGGGCTCGTTTGAGGAAAAGGCTCCTTACGCTGTGTATTTTACCCTATGTCGTGTACCTGCTTTGCCTCACGCACACGTCGGCCACTAACTGTGTGTACCTCCTTTGCGTGAGTTGGTCTCGTTTTTTTTTTTTTTTTTTTTTTTTTTTTTTTTTTTTTTTTTTTTTTTTTTGTTTGGGGGGGGTGGGTAGTTTCTTCGTTGTTGTTGTTGTTGTTTTTCCTTGTTTTTATTTTTGTTTGGCTGTTGTTGGTTTTGTTCATCTTTCTTTTTTCTTTCTAGTGTATTATTATCATTTTTATAAGCCTTATTGGTTTCTTCGACTTGCGTTTTTTGTTTTCATTAATTTCCAGCGCATCTTTTATCTTTTTGTTTTTTTGTTCTTCTTACATCTCATTCTGAAAAGACTCCTAGCTCCCTCTCCCCCCCCCCTCCCCTCCTCCATCCAATCATCTTACCTAATTCCATCGTTTCACCTTTTCTCTCTCTCTCCTTCCCCGTTTATTTCTTCGGCTCTTCCTCTTTCTATCCTTCCTTCTCTTCTTCTTCCTCTTTCTATTCCTTTCCTGTCCTTCTCTCTCATTCTCCCTCTTTCTCTTTTTTTATCTACCTTCTTTATCTTCTCTCCTCGTGCCTTCCCCTTCATTCTCTCCTTCTCGTCCCTTCCTCCTCTCTTTTTATCATTTTCCTTTCCTTCCTTCATTCTCTCTCATTCTCTCCCTCTTCCTCTTTATCTACGTTTGCCTTCTCTCCTTCGTTCTCTCTCTTTTTTCCTCTCTTCCTCTTTCTATCCATTTCCCTTCCTTCATTCATTCTCTCTCCTGTTTCCGTCCTTCCTCTTTCTATCTACCTTACTTCTTCTCTCCTCATGCCCTCTGATTTCCCACTTCCCTTTCTTTTTTCTCCTCTCCTTCTACTCCCTTTCGGCTGTATTCTCTCCCTCCCTTCCTCTTTCTACCCTTTCCCCTTCCTCACTTCCTTTTCTTTCCTTCTCCTTCCCTTCTTCCATCTCTCTACCATCCTTCTTCTCTCCACATCCCCTCCTCCTCATTCTCTCTTACTCACTCACTCTTTCCCCCTTCTCCATTCCCCTCCCATCCCCCTCTATTCTTTCCTTCTCCCTCCAGTCTCTTTTTCCCCTTG
>NW_028234426.1:13074623-13077123 GCF_977035675.1 Penaeus japonicus | reverse complement strand
TCTCTTACCTCTCCACTTCCTCTCTACCTCCTCCCAGCTCTCTCTACAAATACCTCCCTCTACCTCCTCCACCCGATCTCTTCTCATCCTAATCTCCACTCACCCCGTGCATCATCTAACAAAACACTATCCTCTCACACTCTTATCACTCTCACACCCCCAACTCACAACTCTTCATATCTCGTACCTCTCAACACTGCCCATCCTCACTCTCCTCTCCTCTCT
The DNA here is from genome assembly GCF_977035675.1 of Penaeus japonicus. NCBI lineage: Eukaryota > Metazoa > Arthropoda > Malacostraca > Decapoda > Penaeidae > Penaeus > Penaeus japonicus. Next base: position 13,076,898 of record NW_028234426.1, on the reverse strand, counting down.
CCTCCAATCCTCTCTCTCCTCCTCCTCTCCTCTCACTCCCATCTCCACTCTCCTCTCACCTCCCTCTCTACTACCTCTCTCACCCACTCCTCTCATCTCCCATCACTCCTCTCCTACTCTCACACTCTCCTCCCTCCTCCCTCTCCTCACACCTCTCCTCCTCCAACTCTCGTCATCACCCCTCCTCACTTTCTCTCCGCTCTCTCTCTCTCCTCCTCTCTCCTCCTCTCTCTCTCTCCCGCCCCTCCTCTCTTCTCTCCTCCTCGCACTCTCTCCTCTCTCCCTCTCTCCTCTCTCTCCTCTCTCTCTCCCTCTCCCTCCTGCTCGCTCCTCCCCTCTCTTCTCTTCTCTCTCTCTCTCTCTCTCCTCTCCTCATCACTCTCCCATCCTCCTATTCCCCCTCCTCTCTCTCTCCCCATCCTCTCTCTCTCTCCCCTTCTCTCTCGGATCTCTCTCTCTCTCCGCCTCCTCTCTCCTTCTCTCTCCCTCTCTCCCCTATCTCTCTCAAATCCTCCCTCCTGCTCTCTCTCTCCTCCCCTCTCTCCCTCTCCTCATCTCTTTTTCCTCTCTGGTCTTTCTTCTCAGGAACTTTCTCCAATCTTTTCATTTCCCTCCATTTCCATCTTCTTCTAGACCGAGAAATTTTGGCCCCAGGGGGGAAGTCACGCCAGTTTAGCCTGTTCACTCCCTTGGAATGAATGCCCTTCCCACCAGGTCCTCGGCCTCCTTTTTCCCCTTCCTTTTCTTTTTTCTTTTTTTTTTTTCTTTTCTTTTATTTTATCAATTTGCTTTAAATTTCATGATGATGATGTTTACAGCTGGTATCTCGATTTTTCGATTCTAGTTGCGGAAAGCTCTCCTCTCGACTCTCTCGCGCTCACCTCTTTCTCTCTCCCTTCTTTCTTTTTTCTTCTCCTCGTCATTCTCCTTCCTCTCTCTCTTCCTTCTCACGCGCCTCTCTTTGCTTTCCTCTTTCTTCTCCTCCTCCTCTCTCTCTCTCTCTCAATCTCTCCTCCGTCCTCGTTCCCTCTCTCCACTCTCCATCCCTCCTCCTCTCTCTTCTCTTCCTCTCCTCCTCATCTCTCTCTCTCGCCTCTCTCTCTCTCTCTTCTCTTTCGTCTTTTCTTCTCTCCATCCTCTCTCTCTCTCTCTCTCCTCTTCTCCTCTCTCCCCATTCTCTCTCTCCTCTCATTCCTCTCTCTCATCTCTCTCTCTCTCTCTCTCTCTTCTCACCTCCTCTCTCTCTTCCTCGTCCTCTTCACACCTCATACTCCACACATGCTCTCTCCTCTCTCTCACTCTCACTCTACTCTCACATCTCACTCCCACCCTCTCCACCTCTCACTACATACTCTCACTCTCACTCTCCCTCCCATCTCACTCTCCACTCTCGTCTCTCATCCTACTCTCCACGTCTTACTCTCCTCCTCTACTCTCTGCTCGCTCTGTCTCTGTCTTAATCTCTCTCTCTCCTCCTCTCTCTATCTCTCTCCTCATCTCTCTCGCTTCTCTTCTTCTACTCTCTCTCTCCTATCTCCCCCTCTCTCTCCACCTTCTCCTCCCGCCCTTTTTTTCCGCTCCTCCTCTCCTCTCCTCTCTCTCTCTCTCCCTCTCTCTCTCTCTCTCTCTCTCTCTCTCTCTCTCCTTCTGTCTTTCACCCGAACAAACATCTTACCTATAGTAAATAATTCGTAAATACCTCATAGTTCTGGCCGTGCTGTAACTCTTCTCTTGTTGATCAGCCGCGTTACAAGACACCCTTTTGTTTACATCTTGGCACCGGAAAGGATCACACACCTTCGATTTCGTCCACGTGGCCTATACTTTCCTTCTCCTGTTCCTTTCTCTCTCTCTCTCTCTCTTTCTTTCTCTCTCTCTCTCTCTCTCTCTCTCTCTCTCTCTCTCTCTCTCTCTCTCTCTCTCTCTCTCTCTCTCTCTCTCTCTCTCTCTCTCTCTCTCTCTCTCTCTCTCTCTCTCTCTCTCTCTCTCTCTCTCTCTCTCTCTCTCTCTCTCTCTCTCTCTCTCTCTCTCTCTCTCAATCTATCTATCTATCTATCTATCTATCAATCTATCTATCTATCTATTTATCTCTATCTGTCTATCTATCTATCTATCTACCTATCTATCTATCTATCTTTCTGTCTACCTACATATCTATCTTTCTAGCTGCATTTATCTCTCTCTCTTTCTCTTTCTCCTCCTCCCATTCCCCTTTCCCCCTTTCTCCCTTCCTCCGCCCGATATCCCTCTATCATCCATCTCTTCTCAATCCTTC
>NW_028234426.1:13064623-13067123 GCF_977035675.1 Penaeus japonicus | reverse complement strand
TCCTCCCACGTCCTATCTCCCCACCCCCTCCTTCTCCCACGTCCTATCTCCCCACCCCCTCCTTCTCCCACGTCCTATCTCCCCACCCCCTCCTTCTCCCACGTCCTATCTCCCCACCCCCTCCTTCTCCCACGCCCTATCTCCCCACCCCCTCCCTCTCCCACGTCCTATCTCCCCACCCCCTCCTCCTCCCACGCCCTATCTCCCCACCCCCTCCCTCTCCCACGTCCTATCTCCCCACCCCCTCCTTCTCCCACGTCCTATCTCCCCACCCCCTCCTCCTCCCACGCCCTATCTCCCCACCCCCTCCTCCTCCCACGCCCTATCTCCCCACCCCCTCCTCCTCCCACGCCCTATCTCCCCACCCCCTCCTCCTCCCACGCCCTATCTCCCCACCCCCTCCTCCTCCCACGCCCTATCTCCCCACCCCCTCCTCCTCCCACGCCCTATCTCCCCACCCCCTCCTCCTCCCACGCCCTATCTCCCCACCCCCTCCCTCTCCCACGCCCTATCTCCCCAGAGGTCGCGATACCAAGAGCATCTCCCCGGGAACCTTATCGACACTCGGGTCCTTTAACTCTGCCTTCTGGAGACTCGTCCTGCCGTTGTCATTATCACGGGCCTTATCAGCCATATCACTTAGCTTGTGCTCCGCGACCTTTTATGCGTCTGACAAGAGGTCGGTTATGCAGTCGAATGGCCTCACTCAGTGACCATTGTGGGTGACCTCGCTTACTGATACGACATTCCCCTTGGTCTTTAGCGGATACACTGATACATATTCATGCATGAATCTCATAAGCCATTGACCGTACACACACAGAGGATCCTGGTTACACACACACACTTCCTGATTCATACAAAAACATTCATTAAGATAATGGATTTATGTATGTGAGTGTTCACAGTGATTTAATATCCCTGTTATAGATGGAGCTCATAAGAGAATGAATGGAGAGAAGAAGAAAAAAAAACGAGCATAGGATAGGCCTATCGCACCTCTCCCGGATTAAATTTATCCCGACCGTTGACGCCATTGAATCCGCCGGCAGACATGTGATTCTCGTTCGAATTTAATGCAGTCGTTAATAGGCAAGATAAACAAGGAGAAATGGAGAGGAGATTGCCAATTCCAGATCGTATAATTCTCAATGGATGTGTTGTTAGATGTGCATTGGTTTATGTCACATATGTGTGCACTTACGAGTTAGATAGATAGATAGACGTACATATTCACGCTCATATAAACACACAAGCACACACACACACACACACACACACACACACACACACACACACACACACACACACACACACACACACACACACACACACACACACACACACACACTAACATTAAGAATATTTACAGCTCAATGTGCATCCAGTAAGTGTGGCAGAACAGCCCCTTATTTTCACTCCAGCTGACAGAGTCACTCGTATTCTCATTCCAACTTATATATCGGCTCTAAATTTCGACTTTCCTTCCACACATCCTCCTTCTCCTCCTCTGCTTCTTCCTTCCTGTCCTCAAATCATGGGATAGTTCCTTCTCCTCCCTCCTCCTCCCCCTCCCCCTCCTCCTCCCCCTCCCTCCCCCTTCTTCTCCTCTGTCCTTTCTTCCCATTTCCAAGTCGTGAGTCACTTCCACGCGAGTCCTCCCACTTCCTTCCGCCACTAGTGCTCTTCTTCTTCCTCTTCCCCCTCCTCCACATCCTCATCCTCCTCTTCCTCCTTTTTCTCCTCTCACCTATTCTTCGTCATCCTCCTCCTCTTCCTCTTCATCCTCCTTCCTCTTCTTCTTCTTCCTCCTCCTCTTCTTCCTCCTTTTTCTCCTCCCCCCTAGTGTTCTCGCCCCCCCTATTCTTCCTTCTCTTCCTCTTCGTTTTCCTCCTCCTCTTCCTCTTCGTTTTCCTCCTCCTCTTCCTCTTCATCCTCCTCTTTCCCATCTCTCTATTTTCCTTACCTCTTTATCTCACTTCCCTTGTCCCTTCTCCTCCTCCTTCCTCCTCTCCTCTCCCCCTCTTCTCTCTCCCTTCTCCTGCTCCCTTTACGCATCTCCCTGCTCCCCCTCCCCTCCCTTTCCTTCCCTATCCCTCCACTCCCCTCCCTTCCCCTCCCTTCCCTTCACCTCCCCGCTCCCCCGCCCCTCCCCTTTCCTCCCCCTCTCCTCCCCTCTCTTCTCTTCCTTCCAAACAATCAGAGCCCCCCTCCCCCCCAACCCCCATCCCTTCCCCCCACTCCACGCCTCCCCAGCCCACCCCCGCCCTAAATCCCCGACCCACCGCACGTCCAAGATGTACAGTATATGCGAAATATGGCTGGGATTTAGAAGGCTAAAGGGGATTGCGCGGGAATCGGGTGGGTCAGGGTCTAAGAGTGGGTGGGTTGGGGTCCAAAGGTGGGTCAGGGTCTAAGAGTGGGTGGGTTGGGGTCCAAAGGTGGGTCAGGGTCTGAGAGTGGGTGGGTTGGGGTCCAAAGGTGGGTCAGGGTCTAAGAG
>NW_028234426.1:13054623-13059623 GCF_977035675.1 Penaeus japonicus | reverse complement strand
AGAAAGGGGAAAGGAGATAAAAGAGAAGATATTCTTAAAGGATATTTTTAGACGGATGAAATGAGAGAGGGAGAAAGAAAATTAAAAATCAATTCATTAAATCATTAGGAAAATACACGCAAAAATAAACACCCGATTACACGTACATATGCACCACACACACACAACACACACGTTATACACACACCCGAGCCCGACCGCGAACGATAGATATATTGCGTGACTACAATATATATACTATGCACACACACACACATAGATAGATAGATCACTAGACACACACACACACACACACACACACACAAAACATAAAAAAAAATTATATATATATACATATATATATATATATATAATATATATATATATATATATATAATATTTTATATATATATATATAATATATATATATATATATATATATATATATATATATATATATATATATACATATAAACACGCACATACTTCAAATAAACCCCCCATCCCCGCATCTCCTCTCGTCGATGAGGAAGCACAAGAAACGGATCGAGACGCGACGCAGCCTCCCTAATCAATGCTTGACATCTTCCTCCGTCCGAGTGAAATATTAAGATCTATCTATTTTCTTCTTTTCCCCGAGAGCTATTTAAGTCTTCGGAAAGAAAGAAAGAAAGGAGGGAAAAGAAAAGGGATAATTAACTTATTCAGGGATTGTGTATACTCTTCAATTGCAGGTATATTTATGCACTTGCAATTGCTCAGGTTGATTAACCAGTAAAGAAAGTATATATTCTGGTTTTCACAAGGTTCGTTTCAAGGGAATATGGTAATGAGGGTGGTAAGGATAATAAGAATGCTAATGACGGTTTTCATGAGTTGACTAATAGTAATAAGGTTGTGATAGTAATAATAGAAATCAGAATAGCATCGGTGATAATGATAAAGATGATGATCATAATGTTGATGATGATATGAAGAATTTTCTTTAATAATGATGATGATGATAACAGTAATGATAATAGTAATTGTTAAAAATTATAATAATGTTAATAGTAATAATAACAATAATGATAATAACAATGTACTACTACTGCTACTGCTACTAATAACAATGATGCTGATAATGATAATGATAATAGTATTGATAATGATAATAAAAATGGCAATTATGATAACGATGACGATAGTAATGATATATATTAGTAATGATAATAATAATAATAATAATAATAATAATAATAATGATAATGAACATGATAATGATAATAATATTAATAATAATGAAAGTAATTATAATAACTATGATAATAATGAAACCAAAATAATGATAATAACGAGGATAATACCAATAACAACAAAAATGATGACAAAAGTAAGACATATAACCATAAGAATAAAGATAACAAAAACAGTCCAAATGAGAGTAATAATGATGATGATATTAATGATACCTGTAAGGATAATGGTTGTAATTGTGATGATCATGATGATATAGTAATAACAATAATAAAACTCTATTTATTATAATGATAGAAACAATAATAACATCATCGACAAAAATAATAAATGGCAATATAAGATATTATAATAAATAGTATATATAAGAAATAAAAATAACAGCAACATCTCACGTCACATAGCAATTACCTCCAGCGATTCATTACACTTACAATCACTCACAGTGAAATCACAATGACGCAATATCTTCTGACACTAGCACTGCCACGCCGCGGGTACAGCTGACAGTGATAAGAAATCCTCCCCATTGTATTTGCATATTTCGTGTACTGCCACTGGTCTCTTATCTTGCAACTTCTGACGGAATACTTAATTGCGGTTCTTTGATGAACAGGTTCGTAATAGTTCTCCAATTTATGGCAATCTCGAAGTCGTTAGTTCACTTTTTTCTTTCTTTCTTTTTTTTTCTCTCTCAGTCTCCCTTCCTACTCCCCTTCAATGACACAAAGGAAGTACGCTTACGTATATAAAATAAATTCTTCTATCACTGACATACCTCTCCCCATAAGGACTTTTCCCAATAGCTTTCATCAGCACCCTTTCCACAACGCTACTTCCCCGTTCTAAAATGCTTTCACTTCGAGAGGGAGACTGAAGGGGGGAGGAATGAAGCCCCTGGATAATTCAAATTTATACCTTCTGCTAAAAAAAGAACTCTCTAACGGTAATATTCAGCTGACTGGTAAACCTTTTGTACACGGTTAAACCTCCAGTTGGCAATCTGTTCTTGTATTTGTAAACATACCTAAGGTCGGGGGACTTTTAATGAGCTAATAAACTTCTCCTTGATAGTAAACCTTACCTATAGTTGTAAACTTTTTCTTCTTTTGGCAATTTTTCATGTACATACGCACACAAGCACATACACACACATACACATGCACACACACACTTACATATAGGACTTTTTTTTGTGTGTGTGTTGTATGTGTGTGTGTGTGTGTGTGTGTGTGTGTGTGTGTGTGTGTGTGTGTGTGTGTGTGTGTGTGCATAATGATACATTTACATACCAAGTATGTGGAATATCTGATCTACAACGATCAAAATGAAAATGTCGAAGAATATTGAATAAGGCGTAAAGAACGAAGCTTGCGAGAGGGGCACGAGACATAAGCCGGCACGTGAGTTCGTTAAACAAGAGTTCATGATTGTTGCACATGTTGCAAAGGTCTGTGTCTCTCTGCCCGGGTGGTGATCTCTCTCGAAATGATTTTGTGTGTGTGTGTGTGTGTGTCTTTGAGTCTCACTGTCTCTCTCGTCCTCTCCGTCTCTCTCTCTCTCTCTCTCTCTCTCTCTCTCTCTCTCTCTCTCTCTCTCTCTCTCTCTCTTCATTCTCTTCTCTCTCTCTCTCTTCTCTCTCTCTCTCTCTCCTCTCTCTCTTGTCTCTGTTCCTCTCTCTCTATTCTCTCTCTCTCTTCTCTCTCTCTCTCTCTCTCTCTCTCTCTCTCTCTCTCTCTCTCTCTCTCTCTCTCTCTCTCTCTCTCTCTCTCTCTCTCTCTTCTCTCTTTCTTCTCTCTCTCTCTCTCTCTCTCTCTCTCTCTCTCTCTCTCTTTCTCTCTCTCCCTCTTCCCCCCACCCTCCCTCCCTTCCTCAAAGTCGAAACAAAAAGAAACCTATCCTACCGAGAACATCAAACTATAACGATGCTAATGTTAAACTGAACATAACTCTACGTAAGTTTCACATATCGAGGCCTTTGATGCAACGCTCGTAGGAGATGGACACTCTCGAGGCACCTGAGGAAGGAGGACGAGGAGGAGGAGGAGGAGGAGGATGTTCTTAGGGCACCTGGAGAAGGAGGGGGGGGGGACCTATTCGGAGCACCTGGATAGGGCAAAGGAAGATGTTCCTTAAAGTACCTGGAGGAGGAGGTCGTACTCGAAGTATCCAAAGTAGGAAGAGGAGGAGGAGGAGGACTTTCATGAAGCATCTAGGGGAGATGGAGGAGGATGAAGATGAGGAGGAAGAGGAGGTGGAGGAGGACGTCCTCAGATTGTTGTTATTATCATTGTTGTTGGTATCGTTATCATTATCTTTATTTTCATAATTACCACTATTATCATTATCATTATCATTGTTATTATAATAAAATGATATCAGTAATGATAATGATAATCATGATAATGATAATAATAGAATCAATAATCACAACAATAACAATATTAGCAACAATAACAACATCAATAATGATGAAATAATGACAATAATAAGCTTAGACTTTCCTCTTCCCTTCCCTTTATCAGTTTCCTATCTCTCACCTTCGTGTTTTTTCTGTTTTTTTTCTTCTTTTAGTTAATTAAATTCATCTCTCTGCAGGATAATAGCATCCATGATGTGGGCCAGACTAATTAGCGCTTTTCCTCATTCTAATGATTTGTCTAGAAACTAATTTGCATAATTTTGCCTTACCGTTTTAACTGCGGGGATGATAATGCTATTCCAAATCCTGTTTCATTCATGCTGATGAATTATAATCCTTGAGTAACATGCGTGTGTGTGTCTGTGTGTTTGTGTGTGTGTTTGTGTTTGTGTTTATGTGTGTGCGTGATTGTGTATTTGTGTGTGTATGTTTGTGTATGTGTGTTTATTTGTGAGTGTGTGTGTGTCAGCGTGTGTGTTTCTTCTTTTGTAATTAAAACGATTGGTATCTACATATGACACTCCCCTTATAAAAAAAAAAAATACACAGGCATACTCGTGGTATATAAACAGATAAACAAACACACAAATAGATAAAGGCAATGAATAAGCCATTTAACTCCAGCAGGAGCACCTAAAAAAATGCCTGTGTGTGTGTTTGCGTGTGTGTTTGTGTGCATATGTGTGTGTGTGTGTGTTCGTATGAATTTACATAGACACATATGGAGAAAGTAAAAAAAAAAAAAAAAAAAAAAAAAAAGATGTCGCCCCAGAATTACAAAGAAGTCTTAGAGAGATGTAGGCCTAAAAGTTTCCAAATGTGTAAAGTGACGAGTGTTGATCAATCCTTTTCCTTCACAGCTGATTCTAAGTGGGAAAAAATCTACGGAAACAAATCCAACATTTAAGATTCAAAATGAAATTCGCATGTTGTTACCTTAATTTGTAATACAATGTTAGCAACAATGTCATGACTCAACATCAATGTATCAAAGCTTGCCCACGTCTTTGCAGTTAGCCAGGGTGGTAAATAAAGATCTAAACTAAACTAAAATATGAAATTAGGTAAGACACATATATACAGTGAAATTGTAAGGTTTGAGGTGATGGTAATAATAGTGTTGATGGTGATAGCGTGTGTGTGTGTGTTTGACTATGTGTGTATGTGTGTTTATTTAAGTGTGTGTATGTGTGTATATATTTATAGTTACATTTCCATGCGCACACATACATTCCCATACTTACAAACCTTTATACATAAACGCCCACATGTTCCAACCAACGCCCCCCCCCCCCACACACACACACTAAAGCATAAATAATCCAGGTAGGAATAAGAACAACACCAAAAGAGAATTACCTCA
>NW_028234426.1:13042123-13044623 GCF_977035675.1 Penaeus japonicus | reverse complement strand
TGGAGCCATTCTAAACAAAGGACACATCTAAACCGGAAAAGTTTGAACAGTCAATGAAAACAGAGCAAATACCAACAACGAAGCAAAGGTTTTATATTTCCTACCCCTCCCCCCCTCCAAAAAGATAAACGAGGAAAATGTGTGTAAGCTTATAAGTATAGAAGATCATGAAAAAACATACATGTATTTATCTACTGCCTTCCTTTTTTTTGGAGGTTGTAGGGGCAGGGTATATAAAACTAGATATTTATTGTTACACACACACAAGCTCACACAAAAACGCACACATGCCTCGTCTCTCTCTCTCACACACACACAAGATTGTGTGCGTGTTTCAAAGCCTTTGTAAGTGTGTCTGTAACAACAAAGATCTGGTTTTATACATCCTGCCCCCCCCCCCTCCTCAAAAAAGAAACAAAGAAAACTGTATATACATTCATATACTTTTAAATGATTTTATGAATTTTAAGTGTAATTTATCTTATATATAATAATTTTTTATTCCTTTATTTTTCTTATCGAGAAAAAAGAAGTTTCCATGATAGTATTAACACATACGATCTGGTTGGGACCTGAAGATGGGATCCAGATGGATCTTGAAACTGTCGTCTCCTTTTCAATAAATCTATTTTGTGTATAGTGGGTTTATCTGTCATATATATATATATATATATATATATATATATATATATATATTTTTTTTTTTTTTTTTGAGGGGGGGGTGTAGGGGCAGGGTATATAAAACTAGATATTAATTGTTACGCACACACAAGCTCACATACTTATACAAGTACAAAAACGCACACATGCATCGTCTCTCTCTCACACACACACACACGCACACAAGCTTGTGTGCGTGTTTCAAAGCCTTTGTAAGTGTGTCTGTAACAACAAAGATCTGGTTTTATACATCCTGCCCCCCCCCCCCCTCCTCAAAAAAGAAACAAAGAAAACTGTTTATACATTCATATACTTTTTAATGATTTTATGAATATTAAGTGTAATTTATCTTATATTTAATAATTTTTTATTCCTTTATTTTTCTTATCGAGAAAAAAGTTTCCATGACAGTATTAACACATACGATCTGGTTGGGACCTGAAGATGGGATCCAGATGGATCTTGAAACTGTCGTCTCCTTTTCAATAAATCTATTTTGTGTATAGTGGGTTTATCTGTCATATATATATATATATATATATATATATATATATATATATATATATATATATATATATATACATATATGTATATATATATGAATATATATATGAATATATATATATATATAAACATATATATATATATATATATATATATATATATATATATATATATATTACACAAATATAAATACATTCCCAATTATACCAAACACGAATCCTTTTTACAAGTGTGTGTTTACATGTGAGAGAGAGAGAGAGAGCATGTGTGTGTCTGCGTGAGTTAGTGTGTGTCCGGACGAGCTTATATGTGTGTGTCTGTATGAGCTTGTGCGTGCGTGTGTATGCATGTATGTGTCTGTGTGAGCTTGTGTATGTGTCCATGTAATCATCTGACCATCTCCCCTTGATTTCTTGTTGCTTTCCCTCTTCGGTTCTTTTCCGCCTTGAGCAACGCTGTTGTAAGATGAGAATAAGGACGATAATGATGATGATGGTGATGACGAAGAAGGAAATGAGCGCACGCGTGTGTGAGTGTGTGTGGAGAGAGAGGGTGTATGAGATAAATAATAACACATATAAAATGTATGTCTGGGGTATAAACGAAATATGGAATAAAGATAAAAGACAATCATAAAAGCAATCCATTGTACACAAAATATAAGACGACCCATAAGTTGTAAATGACTGTGACGTAACAAAACACTACCATCCCCTCTCTTCCCTTCCTCCCCTCCCTCTCCTCCCTCTCCTCCGTCCCCCAATGCAAACTATACAGGGCCGTCTCATAAGGGAATAGGAGAGAAAGAAAAAGTAAAAACAGACAAATGACATTTACAGAGTCTTGGAAATACCAACTGAGTTTATCGAAAGCGCTCTCATCATGATGTCTGGTTGGCTATGAAAACAATAATGATGTTAATGATTATATATATACACATATATACTAAACATACATATAGGCATACATAAACACTACCGTGCACACATACAGACACACGTACATATATACATAAAGACAAAGACATACATGGACATAACATACTCATGATAGGGTTTCCTGGATGGAGATTCTCTGTCCCTCTTCTTTATATATATATATATATATATATATATATATATATATATATATATATATATATATATATATATATATATATATATTTATATGTATATATATATATATATATGTATATATGTGTATATGTATATATATATATACTTGTTAGAAAGACACAAAACAAAACAAGAAGATAAATAGATAGAATGAAAGTGATAGACTCGATATGAATAAAAAAATAAACGAACATGAACGACTTTTACTTTTAATTTTGATA
>NW_028234426.1:13034623-13037123 GCF_977035675.1 Penaeus japonicus | reverse complement strand
GACAGACACAGACAACATGAACGGAAGTAAACCCACACGAAAATCGAAGATTTGTTGTTATCAGGAGAGACCCTGTCATCTGAAATTACCTCGAAAGAATTCAGGAAGATGGAAAGAGAAAAAAAAAGAAGATACTGCGGGCAGGACTGATATCTCCGTGTTGATATACTGTACTGTGTTTATGGATACATAAACCTTTATGCAAAACACGTATCCATAAATTATTGTCAGTGCGTTTGTGCGTGTGTTTGGTTAATTAGTTGTTTGATTGTGTGGATGTGTTTGTTTGTTTGTATGTGTGTGTGTATTTAGATGCATGTATCATGGATGTACATAATCATTATTATAACTAGTAATTAACTACAGCGTACCACAGCCGTCAATACAGCATGATAACAGATACCACAGTCATCTTTGGCGTTCTAATCATTAATCGCGTTAATAGTGAGACCTCATTATCGTGAATGTTATCGTGGCATTATTCCAAGCAACAGAATCATTACGCAATGATCACTCCCAGGGTAATCAAACGCACGTCCTGATAAGTTCTGTCAATAATGTGTTCTGCAAATCGTGCCAATGTATCCAGCGAAGCTTTATTTATATAGATATCGATATATATATGGATAAGTTTTATTTTTATCATTTATCTTTTGAATATGAAATAGCGTGCGATTCCCGAGCGTGTTGTCAATGCATATTCAACTTCTAAATCAAAAGTGATCTATGCAGTGACACGGTACTGGTTAACCATCCCCATAAAACTGGGTTAGTGATGTCAACATACAAAAGCATTGTGTGTCTGTGTTTGTGAATCGGTCGCATGATGAACGGCGTGTTATGTTTATTGGTAAGTGTGCCTGTGCCTGTTTGTTTGTGCTTTCTGTCTGTTTGATGGTGATTTGTGTGCTCGTTTTGTGTGCATTTGTTTGTTGCGCATTGTTGTGTATATTGTCTACCTGTCTGCATGTCCGTGTTTGTTTAGGGAAGTGTGTCTGACAAATTCCGAGTTTCCTCGATGGCACAATCATGTTGCTATGCGTCCGGCGCCGTTCACAAGTCAGCAGGAGCGAGGCGAGGTGAAGTCGAGGGTGTGCTGTCTCGCTAGACACGGGATCATCTCTAACATACATTAATAAGGACTGACATGTCTTGCTCGCTCATCCACCTGCGTGCCATCCGCAGCCCCGTTCTTGGCAGGCAAAATCACCCTCCCCTTGTCCCACTTCGCTGGCGTTTCCCCTCAGATACAACGCTATATCATCACATTTTTGCCGACCGATGACTGCCGAGCGTACAGGAATATCTCTCGAGGGGAGAAGTCAGAGGGGGAAGAAAAATAAGGCGTAGGGTAAGTACTGGTGCTTTGGCGAATGGGTTCCTGTGATTTAACGCACTGTGATCGTGTTTTTCTTTTTCTTATGGTTTCGCTCTCTGCGATCTTTGAGAGATTGATTTGGTAATAACCTATGGCATCTTATTGGTAATGATCTACGCTATCTTTTTTAAAAACACGTTTAACACTTACCTCGCTGATTGGTACTCCTCTTGTACTCGGCAAAGAAGGATAATTACACTCACATAATAAAGCGGATAATGATAATGACACTAAAACATTCTCCCACCAAACTCCAACACTTATCACATAGCACAACACTTAACACCGCTACGCTCACGGACGCATTCACACTAGCACTGTGGCCATGCGACTGACACCCAGCTGGCTGCGCTGTTGATGCCACGAAGGTCATGAGACATACGATCATTACATCGCCCAGACATCAACCTTATGTTCCCTATGCATAAGGGCGATGGATGGGGCCATACTTTAAAAAGGAGGCTATGGGAGGCTTCATATCCCGAGAAGGAGAAGGCCATGTTAGAAGGTTATATTTTATTGAACACTTACTTAACTGCTGGTTTTATGTGTATGAAAGAAAAGGAATACGTATCTTTAAACGGGGAGTGCCGTATGGACGATATAAACAAGGGTTATTTTCTCTTGTCAAGGATGAAGAGCTTATCGCAAGCCACTTCCGAAGAGTCGCTGTTACGACCCTATCACATAAGCGTCACATAATTCTGATGTCCGAGAGGGGAATCTTGCTCCACTGAATCACACTGATAGCCTGAAAGTGAGCAGCACCGCGGGACTTGATGCCACTAATGAACAATGTGGAGCCAGGGTGCGTTATGGGGGACTTCCGGTAATTTCAGAGGGACTTCGCTCCGTGGCGCGGCTCGCGTTTCGTCGTGGGAAAAGCCGACCGGATTGACATTACCGCTTTACTGACTTATCAAACGTGTTGCATCATTAGAGTGGATTCGTTTGATGAGACATTTACAGGCGTCGTTTGAATACTTGCATACGCGCGTTTACACAATCAAGCACGCACGTACACATGTGCAGTCGTACTAATACATACATCATATATTACCGCGAGTAATACAATATTTTATCCACTAATAAGATACAAAATATATATAAAAAAGAACAAGA
>NW_028234426.1:12979623-12992123 GCF_977035675.1 Penaeus japonicus | reverse complement strand
ACATATATATATATATTACAGTTGAATAATACATATATATATACATATATGTATATATATAATATTATATATATATATATAATATATATATATATATATATATATATACAACAAATATATACATATATATATATACATATAGATATATTATATATATATATATATATATATATATATATATATATATATTATATATATATATACATATATATATATATATATATATATATATATATATATGTATATATATATATATGAATATATATGTATATATATGTATATATATATAAAACAGTTTGTTTTATATATATATATGTATGTATAATATATATATATATATATATATATATATGTGTGTGTAGGAATGTGTGTGTGTGTGTGTGTGTGTGTGTGTGTGTGTGTGTGTGTGTTGTGTGTGTGTGTGTGTGTTGTGGTATATAAATATACATATCTATATATACATATATGTATAAATATACGTAGATATATATATATATATATATATATATATATATTATATATATATATTATATATATACATAATATGTATACGTAATATATATGCATATATATATACTCTTTTTATATATATATATATATATATATATATATATATAATTTACTATATAGTTTGTTATATATATTATATATACATATATATGTATACGTATATATAATAAGATGTGTATATATATATATATAAATATATATATATATATATATATATATATATATTTGATTAGAATTTTATTCATAAATTGTATAGTATGTGAGTGCTTGTGTGCATAAACAAAGAGCATGTCCTTTGAAGCCAGGACTGTTTCTTGCCATCCCAACCCGCAGCCCAACCAGCCCCGCCGAGCCCTCGCGAAGGACGACCCTCTCTCCGCCGCGGCCACCTCATAGAGCGACGCTTACATCCTCGTCCATCACAGTGTCCGGGACGGCGCCTCGCTTCAATAAATCACCAGCGCTAACCTTAATAAAATTTATCTCAGAAGAGGGAGGAGGGGGAGGGGAGGAGAGTACATGGTGCCTTGAGGTGGAGAGGGGGGTGGGGGTGGGGGTGGAGGTGGAGGTGGGGCAATGGAAGGACGCGAGCGGGGGCGGGGGGGGGGGGGGGGGGCGATTTTTGAAGGGCGGTTTTTAAGTGGGTGTGGAGGAAAGGGGCAGAGGGCGTGAGCATCTATATGGGTGTGATTCACAGCTGAGATCTAACATGGGAGGAGATGCTGGATTCGGGAAGGCGGTGCAACTCGAGTTCAATTGCTCAAGAAAGCGAGGACAGTTAAGAGTATTAACTGCGTTGGGAGAAGTTTAGAGGAATTAACCCGTAATACTCAGGATGGTAGCAGAGCGTAGCAGAGTGAGATCGTAGTATATATGAGACGAAGTACAGAGAAGCCATTGAATTAAAAGGAGGCCTTTTTCCATCTCGAACATGTTAGACAGACGAAGAAAGACGAAATATACAAGAACGGTAACCTGTTCAGAATAATCTGAACGATTTCGACATGGGAAAAGCGGCCCTTACCAATAGCCTAAACAATGATAATTCCTCACACACACACACACCGACACAGTCACTCGTATTCTCTCTCATTCCTACCTCCCTTCCGCCCTCTCTCCCTCTCGCCCTCTCTCCCTCTCGCCCTCCCTCCCTCCCGCCCTCTCTCCCTCCCGCCCTCTCTCCCTCTCGCCCTCTCTCCCTCCCGCCCTCTCTCCCTCTCGCCCTCTCTCCCTCTCGCCCTCCCTCCCTCCCGCCCTCTCTCCCTCCCGCCCTCTCTCCCTCTCGCCCTCTCTCCCTCTCGCCCTCTCTCCCTCCCGCCCTCTCTCCCTCCCGCCCTCTCTCCCTCTCGCCCTCTCTCCCTCTCGCCCTCTCTCCCTCCCGCCCTCTCTCCCTCCCGCCCTCTCTCCCTCTCGCCCTCTCTCCCTCTCGCCCTCTCTCCCTCCCGCCCTCTCTCCCTCCCGCCCTCTCTCCCTCTCGCCCTCTCTCCCTCTCGCCCTCTCGCCCTCTCTCCCTCTCGCCCTCTCTCCCTCTCGCCCTCTCTCCCTCTCGCCCTCTCTCCCTCTCGCCCTCTCTCCCTCTCGCCCTCTCTCCCTCTCGCCCTCTCTCCCTCTCGCCCTCTCGCCCTCTCTCCCACTCGCCCTCTCGGCCTCTCACCCTCTCTCCCTCTCTCGCTCTCTCGCCCTCTCGCCCTCTCTCCCTCTCGCCCCCTCTCGCCCTCTCGCCCCCTCTCCCTCTCGCCCCCTCTCCCTCTCGCCCCCTCTCCCTCTCGCCCCCTCTCCCTCTCGCCCCCTCTCCCTCTCGCCCCCTCTCCCTCTCGCCCCCTCTCCCTCTCGCCCTCTCTCCCTCCCGCCCTCTCTCCCTCCCGCCCTCTCTCCCTCTCGCCCTCTCTCCCTCCCGCCTTCTCTCCCTCTCGCCCTCTCTCCCCCCCCCCCTCTCCCCTCTCTCCCTCTCCCCCCCTCGCCTCTCTCCCTCCCGCCTTCTCTCCCTCTCGCCCTCTCTCCCTCCTGCCCTTTCTCCCTCTCGCCCTCTCTCCCTCCCGCCCTCTCTCCCTCTCGCCCTCTCTCCCTCTCGCCCTCTCTCCCTCCCGCCCTCTCTCCCTCTCGCCCTCTCTCCCTCTCGCCCTCTCTCCCTCCCGCCCTCTCTCCCTCTCGCCCTCTCTCCCTCTCGCCCTCTCTCCCTCCCGCCCTCTCTCCCTCCCGCCCTCTCTCCCTCTCGCCCTCTCTCCCTCCCGCCCTCTCTCCCTCTCGCCCTCTCTCCCTCCCGCCCTCTCTCCCTCTCGCCCTCTCTCCCTCTCGCCCTCTCTCCCTCTCGCCCTCTCTCCCTCTCCCCCTCTCCCCCTCCCCCTCTCGCCCTCTCTCCCTCCTCCTCTCTCCCCTCCCTCCTCACTCTCCCTCTCTCTCTCCCTCCCCCCTCTCTCCCTCTCCTCTCTCCTCCCTCTCTCCCTCCTCCCCCTCCTCTCTCTCTCTCTCCCCTCCCCTCTCTCCCTCTCCCCTCTCTCCTCTCCCCTCCCTCCCTCTCCCCCTCTCTCCTCCTCCCTCGCCTCCCCCTCTCTCCCTCCCCCTTCCTCCTCCCTTCCCCCTCTACCTCTCCCTCTCCCACTCTCTCCCTCTCCTCCTCTCCCCTTCTCCCCCTCTCTCTCTTCTCCTCTCCCCTCCCTCTCCTCCCTCCCTCTCCCTCTCCTCCCCTCTCCTCCCTCCTCCCTCTCCTCCCCTCCTCTCTCCTCCCTCCTGCCCGCCCTCTCTCCCTCCTCTCTCCTCCTCTCTCCTCTCTTCCTCCTCTCCTTCCCTCCTCCCCTCCCCTCCTCCTCCTCTCTCTCCCTCCTCTCTCCCAGGTCTCCCCTCGCCTCTCTCCCTCTCCTCTTCCCTCTCTTCCTCTCCGCCCTCCATCTTACTCTCTCTCTCTCAGTCCTCTCCCTCCCTCCCCCTCTCCCTCCTCTCCTCTCCTCGGCTCTTCTCCCTCCTCTCCCCTCTCTCTCTCCTCCTCCTCGCTCCTCTCCACCTCCCTCTCTCCTCCTCCCTCCTCTCTCTCCCTCCTCCTCCCTCTCCCTCTCCCTCCCTCCTTCCCTCTCGCCTCCCTCTCCTCTCCTCCCCCCTCCCTCCCTCTCCTCTCCCTCACCTCTCCTCTCTCTCTCCTCCGCTCCTCTCTCCTCCTCCTCCCTCTCCCTCTCCCTCCCTCTCCCTCTCCCTCCGCCTCTCCCTCCCCCCTCTCCTCTCCCCGCCTCTCTCCTCTCCTCCCCCCTCTCCCCTCTCCGCCCTCCTCCCTCCTCTCGCCTCTCTCTCGCCCCCATCCTCTCCCTTGCGTCGCCCCCATCCCTCTACCTCTCCCTCTCATGCCCTCTCCCAGGGCTCCTCATTCGTTCCCGCTCGCCTCCCTCTCGCCTCCCCCCCCTCAGCTCCCATCTCTGCCACTCTCTCCCTCTCAAGGCCCCCTCTTCGTTTACCCCAGCCGCCCTCTACGCCCTCGTCTCCCTCTCGTCCCTCTCTCCCCCTGCTCTGCACTGTTCTCTACCCCGATCTCGCCCCAACTGCCCTCTCGCCCTCCTCATCACGCTCTCCCGCCTGCTATCCCTCATCGCCTCTCTCCCTCTCTCCCTCTCGGCCCTCTCTCCCTCTCTTTCTCTCCCTTTCTCGCCCTTCTCTCTTCCGCCCCATCCCTAACTCCCTTCCTTTCGGATCCGAAGTAGGAGGCAAGTAGGATTTTTTTCAACTTATCATTGTTATTATCATCATTATCATTATCATTAGAAGACTGTCTACAAAGAAGGTGCAGAGAAATCCAGATAGATTTGGAGAATAACAAAGGACCAAAGATTTCGTTCCTCCTAATGATGATGATAATGGTAATAATAGCAATGATGATAATAATAATGATAATAATGATGATGACAATGATACTGAGGCTAATGATAATAATGTTAATAATAATTAGGATGATAATAATGTTAATAATAATTAGGATGATAATAATGTTATTAATAATTAGGATGATAATAATGTTAATAATGATTAATATGATACTAATGATAATATTAATTAGGATGATAATAATGTTAATAATAATTAGGATGATAATAATGTTAATAATAATTAGGATGATAATAATGTTAATAATAATTAGGATGATAATAATGTTAATAATAATTAGGATGATAATAATGTTAATAATAATTAGGATGATAATAATGTTAATAATAATTAGGATGATAATAATGTTAATAATAATTAGGATGATAATAATGTTAATAATAATTAGGATGATAATAATGTTAATAATAATTAGGATGATAATAATGTTAATAATAATTAGGATGATAATAATGTTAATAATAATTAGGATGATAATAATGTTAATAATAATTAGGATGATAATAATGTTAATAATAATTAGGATGATAATAATGTTAATAATAATTAGGATGATAATAATGTTAATAATAATTAGGATGATAATAATGTTAATAATAATTAGGATGATAATAATGTTAATAATAATTAGGATGATAATAATGTTAATAATAATTAGGATGATAATAATGTTAATAATAATTAGGATGATAATAATGTTAATAATAATTAGGATGATAATAATGTTAATAATAATTAGGATGATAATAATGTTAATAATAATTAGGATGATAATAATGTTAATAATAATTAGGATGATAATAATGTTAATAATAATTAGGATGATAATAATGTTAATAATAATTAGGATGATAATAATGTTAATAATAATTAGGATGATAATAATGTTAATAATAATTAGGATGATAATAATGTTAATAATAATTAGGATGATAATAATGTTAATAATAATTAGGATGATAATAATGTTAATAATAATTAGGATGATAATAATGTTAATAATAATTAGGATGATAATAATGTTAATAATAATTAGGATGATAATAATGTTAATAATAATTAGGATGATAATAATGTTAATAATAATTAGGATGATAATAATGTTAATAATAATTAGGATGATAATAATGTTAATAATAATTAGGATGATAATAATGTTAATAATAATTAGGATGATAATAATGTTAATAATAATTAGGATGATAATAATGTTAATAATAATTAGGATGATAATAATGTTAATAATAATTAGGATGATAATAATGTTAATAATAATTAGGATGATAATAATGTTAATAATAATTAGGATGATAATAATGTTAATAATAATTAGGATGATAATAATGTTAATAATAATTAGGATGATAATAATGTTAATAATAATTAGGATGATAATAATGTTAATAATAATTAGGATGATAATAATGTTAATAATAATTAGGATGATAATAATGTTAATAATAATTAGGATGATAATAATGTTAATAATAATTAGGATGATAATAATGTTAATAATAATTAGGATGATAATAATGTTAATAATAATTAGGATGATAATAATGTTAATAATAATTAGGATGATAATAATGTTAATAATAATTAGGATGATAATAATGTTAATAATAATTAGGATGATAATAATGTTAATAATAATTAGGATGATAATAATGTTAATAATAATTAGGATGATAATAATGTTAATAATAATTAGGATGATAATAATGTTAATAATAATTAGGATGATAATAATGTTAATAATAATTAGGATGATAATAATGTTAATAATAATTAGGATGATAATAATGTTAATAATAATTAGGATGATAATAATGTTAATAATAATTAGGATGATAATAATGTTAATAATAATTAGGATGATAATAATGTTAATAATAATTAGGATGATAATAATGTTAATAATAATTAGGATGATAATAATGTTAATAATAA
The DNA here is from genome assembly GCF_977035675.1 of Penaeus japonicus. Lineage (NCBI taxonomy): Eukaryota > Metazoa > Arthropoda > Malacostraca > Decapoda > Penaeidae > Penaeus > Penaeus japonicus. The sequence continues at coordinate 12,985,799 of NW_028234426.1, read as the reverse complement.
TTAGGATGATAATAATGTTAATAATAATTAGGATGATAATAATGTTAATAATAATTAGGATGATAATAATGTTAATAATAATTAGGATGATAATAATGTTAATAATAATTAGGATGATAATAATGTTAATAATAATTAGGATGATAATAATGTTAATAATAATTAGGATGATAATAATGTTAATAATAATTAGGATGATAATAATGTTAATAATCATTATTGATACCATTATTAACATAATCATTATCATTATCATTAGTAATAGTAATATTGCTATCTTTATCATTGTTATTACTGTTTTTATTGTTATTATCATTTCTATTATCATCATGATTATTATCATCATGATTATTATCACCCAAAAACTGCGTATGGTGTGGTGAAACAACTGACCAATGAAAAGTCTACAAGAATGTCTGTAATTGAAGATGCTCGTGGGAACTTACAAACAGAGACATCAAAAAGTCAAGAGCGATGCACTGAATATATCAAGGACCTGTACAACTACCATATCTCTACGATCAGTGACATCCTCACCACACTGGAAGGAGGAAGACCAAGTTCGATGCAAGGAGTGGAACCGGAAATCTCGGAGAGCGAAAATGAAGAAACTGGGAGGAACTTGAAGAATGGAAAATCTGTAGGTGTTGATAACATGCCGCCAGAACTCATCAAGAATGGTGGAGAAATTACCATCGGTTTTTTTTTTTTTTTTTTTAATCTGTAATTTAGTAAGGAACTATAGAACTATAAGCCTCATCGGCCACCCGAGTAAAGTGCTGCTAAGAGTAATTGATAACAGAATAAAACAGAAAGCCGAAAGAATCTTGTATGAAAAGCAAGATGGGTTTCGAAATGGTCGGAACACAGTAGAGAAGACAGGAAATGTAAGAATTCTTGGAGAAAAGTACTGGTTTTACCAATTGGATTTACACCACAACTTTATTGACTTTTAAAAGGCATTTAGCAGAGTCTTTATAAGTGCAGTTTGGCTTGTCATTATCAAAGTAATTGAGGCCCTTTACAGCAGCAGCAGTGATGCAGTGCTGACAAGTGATGGCGCTCTTGAATGGTTCCAAGCAACAGTAGATGCGCGACAGGGTTGTATCCTATCCACTGTTTAACATCTTTTTGGAGCAGATCATGGCAGATGGTCTAGCGGACTATGCGTGTTCTGTCAAAGTGGGTACCCAACAGGTACATAACCTATGATTCGCAGATGAAATTGCCCTCATCGCAAGCTCAAGGAAGGAATTTCAGGATTTTACCAACAGGCTAGATGCAACAGCAAGCAGTTATGGTATGGAAATTAATGTCGAAAAGAGCAAGGTAATAAAGCAAAACAATGGCACATTGTCTCACAGTTGAAAATCGGTGAAGTTACACTTGAAAAGGTAGAGGTAGAGGTAGAGGTACAGATGGAGGTAGAGATGGAGACGGAGAAGGATGGTGAGGGTAAGGAGAAGGAGAAGAAGAACGAGAACGAAAAGGAGAAAGATGATCAGGAGAAGGAGGCGGAGGAGAATCAGAAGAAGGAGAAGGAGGAGGAGGGGGGGACCTGTACCTAGGATCAACATTGAACGAAGACATCACATCGGATAACGAGATAAAGAAAAGAATAGCCATAGCAACAAGTCAACTGGTCAGACTGAAGAAGTTAAAGAGTCCCAATGGTATATCAACTACAACATAGGAGAAACTGATGAGATCATTGGTAACTTCAATTGGTCTCAATGGTTGCAACACCTGGACATACAGCAAGAAACTGGAGGAGAAACTGACAGCATTCGAGCTTCGCTGTTTTAGAAGAGTGCTGGGGATCACCTACATACAGAAAAGTACAAACGCTGAAGTAATAAACATAATTAAAGAATTTACCGGCGAATGTGACCCATTGATAGTTGAGCTTATCACTAGAAGACCAGGTACCTTGGCCTAAACGATGATACATGGCGTAGTGGAAGAAAGCAGAGGCAGAGGTCGACCCAGGTCATTGTGGCTGAAGGAGTTGACGGGGATGAGTGTAGTGCTCTGTATGAGGGAAGCCGAAGCCCGCACACAGTGGAGAAAGAGAGTGAAAGCATCAAAGTGCCCCACGATCTAAGGGTTACGGGAGTGACCTGACCTGATCATTATTCTTATTCTTATTATCATTATTGTTATTATTATTATTATTATTATCGTTATTATCATTGTGAGTATCATTATCAATATTATTATCATTACTATGATTATTAACATGATTGGTATTATTACTATTATCATCAGCATTATCATTATTATCATCACTATTGTTATTATTATTACTACTATTAGTATAAGTATTATTATCATTACTATCATCATCATCATCACCATCATCATTATTATTACCATTCGCATTAACTTTAGCATTAGTAAAAGTGGTATCACTATCATCATCATTATCCTAATTATTATTATTTCTATTATCATTATTATTATTAGTTTTTATGAGTTATCATTATTATCATTACTGTTTTTATGAGTTATCATTATTGTTATCATTTCTATCATTATCATTATTATTATCATAATAATTATCATTATTATTACTATTATCTTTACTATTATCATCATCATTGATAGTAACATAATCATTTTCATTATTATCATTGTATATTAGCACTATTATCAATAGCATCATCATTATCATTATCATCATTATCAGCAGCATTATCATTGCTAGTAATACTACTGTTATCATCATTATCATTATCATCATTATCAGCAGCATTATCATTGCTAGTAATACTACTGTTATCATCATTATCATCATTTTCATAACTAAGATTATCAATTGCATTATCATTATCATTGTTATTATTATGACTGTTTTTATCATAGTTATCATTTTTGTAATAATTTTCATAATTATAATAATCAATTGATCACTATTACCAATATCGTCATAGTAATGAGTTAACAATACCACTAGTAGTAATGATAATGATCATGATGATAAAAATTATAATAATTATGACAATAATGATGAAGATCTAAACAAGTTACAACAACAACCATGATAATAAAAATAACTGGCAACAAAAGCAATAACTGCAACAAAATCACTACTAACCCAAAGGCACCTGCTGTAGTAAACAAAAACACTATTAAACGTTCCAAAATTCTGGCAACTATGATGGTCGCCTCATTATCTATTCTGTCTTGCAGTCTGATGCAAACTGTCTTGTTAGGAGCTCGCCTTCACACAAGGCACTTTATTTGACGTTTTCTGCAATTATTATTTTTTTTAACTAAATGACGTCGCATGTTAAGAAGAAAACGGACTCGTATCTGTATGTTTATATTCATATTATGAGGACTTTGAGGTGATATATATACATATACATATACATATACATATACATATACATATACATATACATATACATATACATATATACATATAATTATACACACACACACGAACATATAGATACATACAAGTGTGATATATATATATATATATATATATATATATATATATATATATATATATATATATATATATATATATATATACATATATATATATATATATAAATATATATATATATATATATATATATATATATATATATATATATATATATATATATACATATATATATACATATATATATACATATATATATATATATATACATATATATATATATATACATATATAATATATATATATATATATATATATATATACATATATATATATATATATATATACATATATACATATATATATATATATATATATACATATATATAATATATATACATATATATATATATATACATATATATATATATATATATATGTGTGTGTGTGTGTGTACGCGCGCTCGAGCCTGTGCGTATGTGCGCGCATTGGTTTCAGGTCGTATGGTACAAGACTACTTATTAAGTTCATATGACCTGATTAGCCACGACTCTTAGTTTGGATGTTTGCCTAATTCATCATTCTTTTTTGTTTTACAGCTAGACAGTGTATCACATTTATTGAGCTGATATATATGTAGCATCTGTTATAAATGTCTTATTGGATTTAATACTGCATTGGTGTTTGAATATATGGTTAATATTTCTATTCAATCTCTCATTGTAAACATACCGAGTTAAACAGAAAACGTTTACAAATATCTACTAGCTGCCAATTTTTTATCCACTAACCTTTCTTGTAATTCTTCAGACATAATGGATGACATTCATTTTATATCTATTAACATAAGAATGGTATCATAATCTAGTGCTCATTGTGAACTTTTTTTGTAACAAAAGCGTGTTTGGGTAAACAGAGAAACTCAGTAATAAAGGTATTTCTTGTTAAAAAATCAAACCAGGAACAATTAATGATAAAAAATATATGTGATTCTGTATCAAGGAACACAAAATTCGACTGGTGATATTAGTACCAATAATCAACTTCAAGTAAAGAGAAAAATGCAAAGGGAAAGCCTTGTAGTGAAAGTGAATGTTCAATCACTTATTTGCCTTATTAATTCATAAATAATCTTTTCTGTAAATTTCTGTTTTGTTTGAATAATCAATGCAATCAGAGCTTTTGGGGATAGTCTTCTTATAAAGCCTTAAATATTTTTGCTTGGCTAAAAACATTCAGCCTACAATATATTGATATTATTATAAGACAGATCACTTTATGATCAATCTTTGAAAACCCCAATCTTATTGTATAGTGGGGGATGCCTGTATACAAAATTCAAAGTGCATTAAGCAGCTTCTTTCCTCTAGTACGTAAAATCATGAAAGTAAGCTTTCACATGTAAAAATCCTAATGAAATAGATAAAAGGAAAAATGATACAGCTCTCTCTTCTTTGTAATATATTCCTTATAACTCTGACATAAAAAGGTATTTCTAAAAAATAGAACATTAAGCAAATGAGAATAAGTGACCATAACAAAAAGAAGAAAAATAATAATCTAAAAAAAAATAAAAAATAACAAGCTTAGTCCAGAGGTGAATATTGCAGATGCAGAATAACAGCTTTAATGTAAGAATTCAAAAACATTTTCTTATGGATAAACCTACTAACACATTACACAGTAAAGTACAACAAGTTAAAATTCACCGAGATGCAGGCAAAGTTTGTACTATATATATATCAAGATCTGGAAATCCAACCAGCATATATTTACATTTCTTTAGGTTCGAGAAAAATAAAAAGGAATGAGAAAATACCATAAAAAATACATTTGCAAATTCATACCAATTATCAAACAATTACCCAATATACTAGAATTGCTTATAAATATAAAACTATTTCTCAAATAACTAAGAATCCCTTTAAATACATATAATTTTCATTAAAATCATGAAAAAACATAATAATCTTAATAACCAGGTAATCCTTATTCCTAATAGAAGTCTTCAAGATTACTGTTCCCTGTATTCTTCTTGTTCTTAATCTGGTCCTGGCTATTGTACAAGTCGGCAATCTGAAAGAGAAATAATGAAATAGAAGTCATCATGTATATATATATATATATATATTATATATATATATATATAAAATATATATAAATATATATAATATATATATAAATATATATATATATATATATATATATATATATATATATATATATATATATAAATATATATATATATATATAAATATATATATATTACATATACATATATATATATATATATATATATATATATATATATATATATTATATATATAACTATACATATATGTATATATGTATATATATATGTATATATATAGCATATACATGTATATATGTTATATATGAATAATATGTATATATGTGTATATATGTGTATTATATATACATATATATACATATTATATATATATATATATATATATATATATATATATATATATATATATATACATATATATCTATATACTATATATCTTATGTATATGTAAATATATAAATACATATATATATATATGTATATATATATGTATATAATATATATATGTATATATATGTATATATATGTATATATGTGTATATATATATACATATATATATACATATATATTATATATATTATATTATATATATATATATTATATATATCTATATACATATATATCTATATGTATATGTAAATAAATAAATATATATATGTATATATATGTATATACATGTATATATG